>NW_026606334.1:0-49961 GCF_029834395.1 Sorex fumeus
GGTGTGTGGAAGGAAAATCAAGAGCTAACCAGCGTTCACTGGATAGCCAATTGAACAGCACGGCTGCGAGTGTTAACACGCAGCTGAAACCAGCCTTGGGTTGCTTGGACATTCTACCAGTGGTGAAACGAAAACCTGCTGGGAGTGGAGAACAAGATGAATTCAAGATTCGCGTGAATGAATGAAACATTCTGTAGTGTAGATTGCAATGGTTTCTGAGGTTTGTATTGTCTGAACTGGAAAAAGAAGAACTCACCAGTGTTGAGTCGCTAGACCGTGAACAGCACGGGTTCGAGTGTGAATAGACCGCTGAAAACCATCATTGCGTTACTTGAACATTCAGCAGTGGTGCAATGAAAACCTGCCGGGAGTGGAGATTCAGATGAATTCCAGATTCGCAGTGAATGAATGGAACATTCTCTAGTGGTGATTCCAATGATTTCTGAAGGCTGGGTTTTGTGGACACGAAAATGTAGAGCTGAACAGGGTGGAATGGATAGCCAAATGAACAGCACGTCTCGTAGTAAGAACAGGCCACTGAAAACCAGCTTTGGCTTAATTGGACATTCACAAGTGGTGTAACGAAAACCTGACGGGAGTTGAGAATTAGATGAATTTCAGATTTGCCGTCAATGAATGGAACATTCTGTGGAGGAGATACCAATTGTTTCTGAAGTTTGGGTTATGTGGACAGGAAAATGGAGCTGAAGAGGGTTGAGTGGATAGCAAATTGAACAGCACGGCTGAGAGTATGAGCAGGCCACTTAAAACCAGCATTGGCTTACTTGGATATTTACCAGTGGTGTCACGAAAACCTGCCGGGAGTGGAGATTCAGATGAATTCCAGATTCGCTGTGAATGAATGGAACATTCTGTAGTGGAGATAACAATGATTTCTCCAGTCTCTGTGGTGTGGACAGGAAAATGTAGAGCTGGCCAGGGTTGAGTGGATAGCCAATTGAACAGCACCACTGCGCTTGTGAAGAAAACACTTAAAACATTGGGTTACTTGGACATTCAACAGTGGTGTAACGAAAACCTGCCGGGAGTGGAGGTTCAGAGGAATTCCAGATTCGCAGTGAATGAATGGAACATTCTCTAGTGGAGATTCCAACGATTTCTGAAGGCTGGGTCGTGTGGAAGGAAAATCAAGAACTAATCAGGATTTAGTGGAAAGCCAATTGTATAGCATGGCTGCGAGTGTGAACATGCAGCTGAAAACCAGCATTGGGTTACTTGGACATTCATCAGTGGTGTAAGGAAAACCTGCATGGAGTGGAGAGTCAGTTGAATTCCACATTCGCAGTGAATGAATGGAACATTCTGTAGAGGAGATTCCAATGATTTCTGAAGCCTGTGTTGTGTGGACAGGAAAATGAAGAGCTGACCAGGCTTGAATCGATAGCCAAGTAAACAGCAGGGCTGCGAATATGAACAGGCCGCTGAAAACCAGCATTGGGTTACTTGGACATTCAACAGTGGTGTAATGAAAACCTGCGTGGAGTTGAGAGTCAGATGAATTCCAGATTCGCGGTGAATGAATGGAACATTCTGTAGTGGAGATAACAAAGATTTCTGAAGGCTGGTAGTGTGGTGGGACAATGAAGAGCTGAACAGGGTGGAGTGAATTGTCAATTAAACAGCACGGCTGCGAGTATGAACAGGCCTCTGAAAACCAGCATTGGCTTACTTGGACATTCACAAGTGGTGTAATGTTAACCAGGCGGGAGTGGAGAATCAGATAAACTCCAGACTCGCAGTGAATGAATGGAACATTCTGTAGTGGAGATTGCAATGATTTCTGAAATCTGGATTGTGGGGACACGAAAATGAAGAGCTGACCAGTGTTGAGCGGATAGCCTGTAAAAAGCCTCGGCTTCGAATGTGAACAGACCACTGAAAACCAGTATTGCATTACTTCGACTTTCAGCAGTGGTGTAACGAAAGCCTGCGTGGAGTGCAGATTCAGATGAATTCCAGATTCCCAGTGAATGAATGGAACATCCTGTAGTGGAGATTACAATGATTTCTGAAGGCTGGGTTGTGTGCACAGGAAAATGAGGAGCAAAACAGGTTGAGTGGATAGCCAATTGAACAGCACGACTGCGAACATGAACAGGCCTCTGAAAACCAGCATTGTTTTACTTGGACATTCACAAGTGGTGTAAGATAAATCTGCAGGTAGTGGAGATTCAGTTGAATTCCAGATTCGCAGTGAATGAATGGAACATTCTGTACTGGAGATTGCAATGATTTCTCAAGTCTGGATTGTTTGGACATGAAAATGAAGAGCTGACCACAGTTGTGTGGATACCCAGTAAAAAGCAGGGCTTAGAGTGTGAACAGACCGCTGAAAACCAGCATTGTGTTACTTGGACATTCATAAGTGGTGTAATGAAAGCCTACCTGGAGTGCAGATTCAGATGAATTCCAGATTGGCAGTGAATGAATGGAACATTCTGTGCTGGCGATTCCAATGATTTCTGAAGTCTGATATTGTGGAAAAGAAAATGAAAGGCTGACCAGGTTTGAGTGGATAGACAATTGAACAGCACACTGCGAGTGTGAAAAGGCGGCTGAAAACCAGCATTGGATTACTTGGTCATTCACCAGTGCGGTAATGAAAACCTGCCTGGAGCGGAGAGTCAGATGAATTGCAGAATCGCAGTGAATGAATGGAACAGTCTGTAGTGGAGAGCCCAATGATTTCTGAAGGCTGGTTTGTGTGGAGAGGAAAATGAAGAGCTGACCAATATTGAGTGGATAGCCCATTGAACAGCACTTCTGCGAGTTGAACATGCCTCTGAAAACCAGTATTGAGTTACTTGGACATTCACCAGTGGCGTAACGAAAACCTGCCAGGAGTGGAGGTTCAGATGAATTCCAGATTCGCAGTGAATGAATGGAACATTCTCTAGTGGTGATTCCAATGATTTCTGAAGGCTGGGTTTTGTGGACACGAAAATGTAGAGCTGAACAGGGTGGAGTGGATAGCCAAATGAACAGCACGTCTCTTAGTATGAACAGGCCACTGAAAACCAGCATTGGCTTACTTGGACATTCACAAGTGGTGTAACGATAACCCGCCGGGAGTTGAGAGTCAGATGAATTTAAGATTCGCAGTGAATGAACGGAACATTCTGTGGAGGAGATACCAATTATTTCTGAAGGTTGGGTTATGAGGACAGGAAAATGTAGAGCTGAATAGGGTTGGGTGGATAGCAAATTGAACAGCACGGCTGAGTGTGTTAGCAGGCGGCTTAAAACCAGCATTGTCTTCCTTGGACATTTACCAGTGGTGTCACGAAAACCTTCCAGGAGTGGAGACTCTGATGAATTCCAGATTCGCGTGATTGAATGGAACATTCTGTAGTGGTGATTGCCAACATTTAGGAATCTGGATAGTCTGGACAGGATATTGAAGAGCTGACCGATATTGAGTGGATAGCCAATGAACAGCACGGTTTCGAGTGTGAACAGACCACTAAGAAGCAGCATTGCATTACTTGGACATTCATCAGTGGTGTAACGAAAGCCTTCCTGGAATGCAGATTCAGATTATTTCCAGATTCACAGTGAATGAATGGAAATTTCTGTAGTAGAGATTCCAATGATTTCTGAACGCTGGGTTGTGTGGACAGGAAAATGAAGAGCTGACTAGGTTTGACTGGATTGCCAATTGAACAGCAAGGCTGTGAGTGTGAACAGCCGCTGAAAACCAGCATTGGATTACCTGGTCATTCACCAGTGTTGTTAGGAAAATCTGCCTGGTGTGGAGAGTCAGAGGAATTCCAGATTCGCAGGGAACGAATGGAACATTCTGAAGTGGAGATAAGAATGATTTCTGAAGGCTCGGTGTGTGGAAGGAAAATCAAGAGCTAACCAGCGTTCACTGGATAGCCAATTGAACAGCACGGCTGCGAGTGTTAACACGCAGCTGAAACCAGCCTTGGGTTGCTTGGACATTCTACCAGTGGTGAAACGAAAACCTGCTGGGAGTGGAGAACAAGATGAATTCAAGATTCGCGTGAATGAATGAAACATTCTGTAGTGTAGATTGCAATGGTTTCTGAGGTTTGTATTGTCTGAACTGGAAAAAGAAGAACTCACCAGTGTTGAGTCGCTAGACCGTGAACAGCACGGGTTCGAGTGTGAATAGACCGCTGAAAACCATCATTGCGTTACTTGCGTTACTTGAACATTCAGCAGTGGTGCAATGAAAACCTGCCGGGAGTGGAGATTCAGATGAATTCCAGATTCGCAGTGAATGAATGGAACATTCTCTAGTGGTGATTCCAATGATTTCTGAAGGCTGGGTTTTGTGGACACGAAAATGTAGAGCTGAACAGGGTGGAATGGATAGCCAAATGAACAGCACGTCTCGTAGTAAGAACAGGCCACTGAAAACCAGCTTTGGCTTAATTGGACATTCACAAGTGGTGTAACGAAAACCTGACGGGAGTTGAGAATTAGATGAATTTCAGATTTGCCGTCAATGAATGGAACATTCTGTGGAGGAGATACCAATTGTTTCTGAAGTTTGGGTTATGTGGACAGGAAAATGGAGCTGAAGAGGGTTGAGTGGATAGCAAATTGAACAGCACGGCTGAGAGTATGAGCAGGCCACTTAAAACCAGCATTGGCTTACTTGGATATTTACCAGTGGTGTCACGAAAACCTGCCGGGAGTGGAGATTCAGATGAATTCCAGATTCGCTGTGAATGAATGGAACATTCTGTAGTGGAGATAACAATGATTTCTCCAGTCTCTGTGGTGTGGACAGGAAAATGTAGAGCTGGCCAGGGTTGAGTGGATAGCCAATTGAACAGCACCACTGCGCTTGTGAAGAAAACACTTAAAACATTGGGTTACTTGGACATTCAACAGTGGTGTAACGAAAACCTGCCGGGAGTGGAGGTTCAGAGGAATTCCAGATTCGCAGTGAATGAATGGAACATTCTCTAGTGGAGATTCCAACGATTTCTGAAGGCTGGGTCGTGTGGAAGGAAAATCAAGAACTAATCAGGATTTAGTGGAAAGCCAATTGTATAGCATGGCTGCGAGTGTGAACATGCAGCTGAAAACCAGCATTGGGTTACTTGGACATTCATCAGTGGTGTAAGGAAAACCTGCATGGAGTTGAGAGTCAGTTGAATTCCACATTCGCAGTGAATGAATGGAACATTCTGTAGAGGAGATTCCAATGATTTCTGAAGCCTGTGTTGTGTGGACAGGAAAATGAAGAGCTGACCAGGCTTGAATCGATAGCCAAGTAAACAGCAGGGCTGCGAATATGAACAGGCCGCTGAAAACCAGCATTGGGTTACTTGGACATTCAACAGTGGTGTAATGAAAACCTGCGTGGAGTTGAGAGTCAGATGAATTCCAGATTCGCAGTGAATGAATGGAACATTCTGTAGTGGAGATAACAAAGATTTCTGAAGGCTGGTAGTGTGGTGGGACAATGAAGAGCTGAACAGGGTGGAGTGAATTGTCAATTAAACAGCACGGCTGCGAGTATGAACAGGCCTCTGAAAACCAGCATTGGCTTACTTGGACATTCACAAGTGGTGTAATGTTAACCAGGCGGGAGTGGAGAATCAGATAAACTCCAGACTCGCAGTGAATGAATGGAACATTCTGTAGTGGAGATTGCAATGATTTCTGAAATCTGGATTGTGGGGACACGAAAATGAAGAGCTGACCAGTGTTGAGCGGATAGCCTGTAAAAAGCCTCGGCTTCGAATGTGAACAGACCACTGAAAACCAGTATTGCATTACTTCGACTTTCAGCAGTGGTGTAACGAAAGCCTGCGTGGAGTGCAGATTCAGATGAATTCCAGATTCCCAGTGAATGAATGGAACATCCTGTAGTGGAGATTACAATGATTTCTGAAGGCTGGGTTGTGTGCACAGGAAAATGAGGAGCAAAACAGGTTGAGTGGATAGCCAATTGAACAGCACGACTGCGAACATGAACAGGCCTCTGAAAACCAGCATTGTTTTACTTGGACATTCACAAGTGGTGTAAGATAAATCTGCAGGTAGTGGAGATTCAGTTGAATTCCAGATTCGCAGTGAATGAATGGAACATTCTGTACTGGAGATTGCAATGATTTCTCAAGTCTGGATTGTTTGGACATGAAAATGAAGAGCTGACCACAGTTGTGTGGATACCCAGTAAAAAGCAGGGCTTAGAGTGTGAACAGACCGCTGAAAACCAGCATTGTGTTACTTGGACATTCATAAGTGGTGTAATGAAAGCCTACCTGGAGTGCAGATTCAGATGAATTCCAGATTGGCAGTGAATGAATGGAACATTCTGTGCTGGCGATTCCAATGATTTCTGAAGTCTGATATTGTGGAAAAGAAAATGAAAGGCTGACCAGGTTTGAGTGGATAGACAATTGAACAGCACACTGCGAGTGTGAAAAGGCGGCTGAAAACCAGCATTGGATTACTTGGTCATTCACCAGTGCGGTAATGAAAACCTGCCTGGAGCGGAGAGTCAGATGAATTGCAGAATCGCAGTGAATGAATGGAACAGTCTGTAGTGGAGAGCCCAATGATTTCTGAAGGCTGGTTTGTGTGGAGAGGAAAATGAAGAGCTGACCAATATTGAGTGGATAGCCCATTGAACAGCACTTCTGCGAGTTGAACATGCCTCTGAAAACCAGTATTGAGTTACTTGGACATTCACCAGTGGCGTAACGAAAACCTGCCAGGAGTGGAGGTTCAGATGAATTCCAGATTCGCAGTGAATGAATGGAACATTCTCTAGTGGTGATTCCAATGATTTCTGAAGGCTGGGTTTTGTGGACACGAAAATGTAGAGCTGAACAGGGTGGAGTGGATAGCCAAATGAACAGCACGTCTCTTAGTATGAACAGGCCACTGAAAACCAGCATTGGCTTACTTGGACATTCACAAGTGGTGTAACGATAACCCGCCGGGAGTTGAGAGTCAGATGAATTTAAGATTCGCAGTGAATGAACGGAACATTCTGTGGAGGAGATACCAATTATTTCTGAAGGTTGGGTTATGAGGACAGGAAAATGTAGAGCTGAATAGGGTTGGGTGGATAGCAAATTGAACAGCACGGCTGAGTGTGTTAGCAGGCGGCTTAAAACCAGCATTGTCTTCCTTGGACATTTACCAGTGGTGTCACGAAAACCTTCCAGGAGTGGAGACTCTGATGAATTCCAGATTCGCGTGATTGAATGGAACATTCTGTAGTGGTGATTGCCAACATTTAGGAATCTGGATAGTCTGGACAGGATATTGAAGAGCTGACCGATATTGAGTGGATAGCCAATGAACAGCACGGTTTCGAGTGTGAACAGACCACTAAGAAGCAGCATTGCATTACTTGGACATTCATCAGTGGTGTAACGAAAGCCTTCCTGGAATGCAGATTCAGATTATTTCCAGATTCACAGTGAATGAATGGAAATTTCTGTAGTAGAGATTCCAATGATTTCTGAACGCTGGGTTGTGTGGACAGGAAAATGAAGAGCTGACTAGGTTTGACTGGATTGCCAATTGAACAGCAAGGCTGTGAGTGTGAACAGCCGCTGAAAACCAGCATTGGATTACCTGGTCATTCACCAGTGTTGTTAGGAAAATCTGCCTGGTGTGGAGAGTCAGAGGAATTCCAGATTCGCAGGGAACGAATGGAACATTCTGAAGTGGAGATAAGAATGATTTCTGAAGGCTCGGTGTGTGGAAGGAAAATCAAGAGCTAACCAGCGTTCACTGGATAGCCAATTGAACAGCACGGCTGCGAGTGTTAACACGCAGCTGAAACCAGCCTTGGGTTGCTTGGACATTCTACCAGTGGTGAAACGAAAACCTGCTGGGAGTGGAGAACAAGATGAATTCAAGATTCGCGTGAATGAATGAAACATTCTGTAGTGTAGATTGCAATGGTTTCTGAGGTTTGTATTGTCTGAACTGGAAAAAGAAGAACTCACCAGTGTTGAGTCGCTAGACCGTGAACAGCACGGGTTCGAGTGTGAATAGACCGCTGAAAACCATCATTGCGTTACTTGAACATTCAGCAGTGGTGCAATGAAAACCTGCCGGGAGTGGAGATTCAGATGAATTCCAGATTCGCAGTGAATGAATGGAACATTCTCTAGTGGTGATTCCAATGATTTCTGAAGGCTGGGTTTTGTGGACACGAAAATGTAGAGCTGAACAGGGTGGAATGGATAGCCAAATGAACAGCACGTCTCGTAGTAAGAACAGGCCACTGAAAACCAGCTTTGGCTTAATTGGACATTCACAAGTGGTGTAACGAAAACCTGACGGGAGTTGAGAATTAGATGAATTTCAGATTTGCCGTCAATGAATGGAACATTCTGTGGAGGAGATACCAATTGTTTCTGAAGTTTGGGTTATGTGGACAGGAAAATGGAGCTGAAGAGGGTTGAGTGGATAGCAAATTGAACAGCACGGCTGAGAGTATGAGCAGGCCACTTAAAACCAGCATTGGCTTACTTGGATATTTACCAGTGGTGTCACGAAAACCTGCCGGGAGTGGAGATTCAGATGAATTCCAGATTCGCTGTGAATGAATGGAACATTCTGTAGTGGAGATAACAATGATTTCTCCAGTCTCTGTGGTGTGGACAGGAAAATGTAGAGCTGGCCAGGGTTGAGTGGATAGCCAATTGAACAGCACCACTGCGCTTGTGAAGAAAACACTTAAAACATTGGGTTACTTGGACATTCAACAGTGGTGTAACGAAAACCTGCCGGGAGTGGAGGTTCAGAGGAATTCCAGATTCGCAGTGAATGAATGGAACATTCTCTAGTGGAGATTCCAACGATTTCTGAAGGCTGGGTCGTGTGGAAGGAAAATCAAGAACTAATCAGGATTTAGTGGAAAGCCAATTGTATAGCATGGCTGCGAGTGTGAACATGCAGCTGAAAACCAGCATTGGGTTACTTGGACATTCATCAGTGGTGTAAGGAAAACCTGCATGGAGTGGAGAGTCAGTTGAATTCCACATTCGCAGTGAATGAATGGAACATTCTGTAGAGGAGATTCCAATGATTTCTGAAGCCTGTGTTGTGTGGACAGGAAAATGAAGAGCTGACCAGGCTTGAATCGATAGCCAAGTAAACAGCAGGGCTGCGAATATGAACAGGCCGCTGAAAACCAGCATTGGGTTACTTGGACATTCAACAGTGGTGTAATGAAAACCTGCGTGGAGTTGAGAGTCAGATGAATTCCAGATTCGCGGTGAATGAATGGAACATTCTGTAGTGGAGATAACAAAGATTTCTGAAGGCTGGTAGTGTGGTGGGACAATGAAGAGCTGAACAGGGTGGAGTGAATTGTCAATTAAACAGCACGGCTGCGAGTATGGACAGGCCTCTGAAAACCAGCATTGGCTTACTTGGACATTCACAAGTGGTGTAATGTTAACCAGGCGGGAGTGGAGAATCAGATAAACTCCAGACTCGCAGTGAATGAATGGAACATTCTGTAGTGGAGATTGCAATGATTTCTGAAATCTGGATTGTGGGGACACGAAAATGAAGAGCTGACCAGTGTTGAGCGGATAGCCTGTAAAAAGCCTCGGCTTCGAATGTGAACAGACCACTGAAAACCAGTATTGCATTACTTCGACTTTCAGCAGTGGTGTAACGAAAGCCTGCGTGGAGTGCAGATTCAGATGAATTCCAGATTCCCAGTGAATGAATGGAACATCCTGTAGTGGAGATTACAATGATTTCTGAAGGCTGGGTTGTGTGCACAGGAAAATGAGGAGCAAAACAGGTTGAGTGGATAGCCAATTGAACAGCACGACTGCGAACATGAACAGGCCTCTGAAAACCAGCATTGTTTTACTTGGACATTCACAAGTGGTGTAAGATAAATCTGCAGGTAGTGGAGATTCAGTTGAATTCCAGATTCGCAGTGAATGAATGGAACATTCTGTACTGGAGATTGCAATGATTTCTCAAGTCTGGATTGTTTGGACATGAAAATGAAGAGCTGACCACAGTTGTGTGGATACCCAGTAAAAAGCAGGGCTTAGAGTGTGAACAGACCGCTGAAAACCAGCATTGTGTTACTTGGACATTCATAAGTGGTGTAATGAAAGCCTACCTGGAGTGCAGATTCAGATGAATTCCAGATTGGCAGTGAATGAATGGAACATTCTGTGCTGGCGATTCCAATGATTTCTGAAGTCTGATATTGTGGAAAAGAAAATGAAAGGCTGACCAGGTTTGAGTGGATAGACAATTGAACAGCACACTGCGAGTGTGAAAAGGCGGCTGAAAACCAGCATTGGATTACTTGGTCATTCACCAGTGCGGTAATGAAAACCTGCCTGGAGCGGAGAGTCAGATGAATTGCAGAATCGCAGTGAATGAATGGAACAGTCTGTAGTGGAGAGCCCAATGATTTCTGAAGGCTGGTTTGTGTGGAGAGGAAAATGAAGAGCTGACCAATATTGAGTGGATAGCCCATTGAACAGCACTTCTGCGAGTTGAACATGCCTCTGAAAACCAGTATTGAGTTACTTGGACATTCACCAGTGGCGTAACGAAAACCTGCCAGGAGTGGAGGTTCAGATGAATTCCAGATTCGCAGTGAATGAATGGAACATTCTCTAGTGGTGATTCCAATGATTTCTGAAGGCTGGGTTTTGTGGACACGAAAATGTAGAGCTGAACAGGGTGGAGTGGATAGCCAAATGAACAGCACGTCTCTTAGTATGAACAGGCCACTGAAAACCAGCATTGGCTTACTTGGACATTCACAAGTGGTGTAACGATAACCCGCCGGGAGTTGAGAGTCAGATGAATTTAAGATTCGCAGTGAATGAACGGAACATTCTGTGGAGGAGATACCAATTATTTCTGAAGGTTGGGTTATGAGGACAGGAAAATGTAGAGCTGAATAGGGTTGGGTGGATAGCAAATTGAACAGCACGGCTGAGTGTGTTAGCAGGCGGCTTAAAACCAGCATTGTCTTCCTTGGACATTTACCAGTGGTGTCACGAAAACCTTCCAGGAGTGGAGACTCTGATGAATTCCAGATTCGCGTGATTGAATGGAACATTCTGTAGTGGTGATTGCCAACATTTAGGAATCTGGATAGTCTGGACAGGATATTGAAGAGCTGACCGATATTGAGTGGATAGCCAATGAACAGCACGGTTTCGAGTGTGAACAGACCACTAAGAAGCAGCATTGCATTACTTGGACATTCATCAGTGGTGTAACGAAAGCCTTCCTGGAATGCAGATTCAGATTATTTCCAGATTCACAGTGAATGAATGGAAATTTCTGTAGTAGAGATTCCAATGATTTCTGAACGCTGGGTTGTGTGGACAGGAAAATGAAGAGCTGACTAGGTTTGACTGGATTGCCAATTGAACAGCAAGGCTGTGAGTGTGAACAGCCGCTGAAAACCAGCATTGGATTACCTGGTCATTCACCAGTGTTGTTAGGAAAATCTGCCTGGTGTGGAGAGTCAGAGGAATTCCAGATTCGCAGGGAACGAATGGAACATTCTGAAGTGGAGATAAGAATGATTTCTGAAGGCTCGGTGTGTGGAAGGAAAATCAAGAGCTAACCAGCGTTCACTGGATAGCCAATTGAACAGCACGGCTGCGAGTGTTAACACGCAGCTGAAACCAGCCTTGGGTTGCTTGGACATTCTACCAGTGGTGAAACGAAAACCTGCTGGGAGTGGAGAACAAGATGAATTCAAGATTCGCGTGAATGAATGAAACATTCTGTAGTGTAGATTGCAATGGTTTCTGAGGTTTGTATTGTCTGAACTGGAAAAAGAAGAACTCACCAGTGTTGAGTCGCTAGACCGTGAACAGCACGGGTTCGAGTGTGAATAGACCGCTGAAAACCATCATTGCGTTACTTGCGTTACTTGAACATTCAGCAGTGGTGCAATGAAAACCTGCCGGGAGTGGAGATTCAGATGAATTCCAGATTCGCAGTGAATGAATGGAACATTCTCTAGTGGTGATTCCAATGATTTCTGAAGGCTGGGTTTTGTGGACACGAAAATGTAGAGCTGAACAGGGTGGAATGGATAGCCAAATGAACAGCACGTCTCGTAGTAAGAACAGGCCACTGAAAACCAGCTTTGGCTTAATTGGACATTCACAAGTGGTGTAACGAAAACCTGACGGGAGTTGAGAATTAGATGAATTTCAGATTTGCCGTCAATGAATGGAACATTCTGTGGAGGAGATACCAATTGTTTCTGAAGTTTGGGTTATGTGGACAGGAAAATGGAGCTGAAGAGGGTTGAGTGGATAGCAAATTGAACAGCACGGCTGAGAGTATGAGCAGGCCACTTAAAACCAGCATTGGCTTACTTGGATATTTACCAGTGGTGTCACGAAAACCTGCCGGGAGTGGAGATTCAGATGAATTCCAGATTCGCTGTGAATGAATGGAACATTCTGTAGTGGAGATAACAATGATTTCTCCAGTCTCTGTGGTGTGGACAGGAAAATGTAGAGCTGGCCAGGGTTGAGTGGATAGCCAATTGAACAGCACCACTGCGCTTGTGAAGAAAACACTTAAAACATTGGGTTACTTGGACATTCAACAGTGGTGTAACGAAAACCTGCCGGGAGTGGAGGTTCAGAGGAATTCCAGATTCGCAGTGAATGAATGGAACATTCTCTAGTGGAGATTCCAACGATTTCTGAAGGCTGGGTCGTGTGGAAGGAAAATCAAGAACTAATCAGGATTTAGTGGAAAGCCAATTGTATAGCATGGCTGCGAGTGTGAACATGCAGCTGAAAACCAGCATTGGGTTACTTGGACATTCATCAGTGGTGTAAGGAAAACCTGCATGGAGTGGAGAGTCAGTTGAATTCCACATTCGCAGTGAATGAATGGAACATTCTGTAGAGGAGATTCCAATGATTTCTGAAGCCTGTGTTGTGTGGACAGGAAAATGAAGAGCTGACCAGGCTTGAATCGATAGCCAAGTAAACAGCAGGGCTGCGAATATGAACAGGCCGCTGAAAACCAGCATTGGGTTACTTGGACATTCAACAGTGGTGTAATGAAAACCTGCGTGGAGTTGAGAGTCAGATGAATTCCAGATTCGCAGTGAATGAATGGAACATTCTGTAGTGGAGATAACAAAGATTTCTGAAGGCTGGTAGTGTGGTGGGACAATGAAGAGCTGAACAGGGTGGAGTGAATTGTCAATTAAACAGCACGGCTGCGAGTATGAACAGGCCTCTGAAAACCAGCATTGGCTTACTTGGACATTCACAAGTGGTGTAATGTTAACCAGGCGGGAGTGGAGAATCAGATAAACTCCAGACTCGCAGTGAATGAATGGAACATTCTGTAGTGGAGATTGCAATGATTTCTGAAATCTGGATTGTGGGGACACGAAAATGAAGAGCTGACCAGTGTTGAGCGGATAGCCTGTAAAAAGCCTCGGCTTCGAATGTGAACAGACCACTGAAAACCAGTATTGCATTACTTCGACTTTCAGCAGTGGTGTAACGAAAGCCTGCGTGGAGTGCAGATTCAGATGAATTCCAGATTCCCAGTGAATGAATGGAACATCCTGTAGTGGAGATTACAATGATTTCTGAAGGCTGGGTTGTGTGCACAGGAAAATGAGGAGCAAAACAGGTTGAGTGGATAGCCAATTGAACAGCACGACTGCGAACATGAACAGGCCTCTGAAAACCAGCATTGTTTTACTTGGACATTCACAAGTGGTGTAAGATAAATCTGCAGGTAGTGGAGATTCAGTTGAATTCCAGATTCGCAGTGAATGAATGGAACATTCTGTACTGGAGATTGCAATGATTTCTCAAGTCTGGATTGTTTGGACATGAAAATGAAGAGCTGACCACAGTTGTGTGGATACCCAGTAAAAAGCAGGGCTTAGAGTGTGAACAGACCGCTGAAAACCAGCATTGTGTTACTTGGACATTCATAAGTGGTGTAATGAAAGCCTACCTGGAGTGCAGATTCAGATGAATTCCAGATTGGCAGTGAATGAATGGAACATTCTGTGCTGGCGATTCCAATGATTTCTGAAGTCTGATATTGTGGAAAAGAAAATGAAAGGCTGACCAGGTTTGAGTGGATAGACAATTGAACAGCACACTGCGAGTGTGAAAAGGCGGCTGAAAACCAGCATTGGATTACTTGGTCATTCACCAGTGCGGTAATGAAAACCTGCCTGGAGCGGAGAGTCAGATGAATTGCAGAATCGCAGTGAATGAATGGAACAGTCTGTAGTGGAGAGCCCAATGATTTCTGAAGGCTGGTTTGTGTGGAGAGGAAAATGAAGAGCTGACCAATATTGAGTGGATAGCCCATTGAACAGCACTTCTGCGAGTTGAACATGCCTCTGAAAACCAGTATTGAGTTACTTGGACATTCACCAGTGGCGTAACGAAAACCTGCCAGGAGTGGAGGTTCAGATGAATTCCAGATTCGCAGTGAATGAATGGAACATTCTCTAGTGGTGATTCCAATGATTTCTGAAGGCTGGGTTTTGTGGACACGAAAATGTAGAGCTGAACAGGGTGGAGTGGATAGCCAAATGAACAGCACGTCTCTTAGTATGAACAGGCCACTGAAAACCAGCATTGGCTTACTTGGACATTCACAAGTGGTGTAACGATAACCCGCCGGGAGTTGAGAGTCAGATGAATTTAAGATTCGCAGTGAATGAACGGAACATTCTGTGGAGGAGATACCAATTATTTCTGAAGGTTGGGTTATGAGGACAGGAAAATGTAGAGCTGAATAGGGTTGGGTGGATAGCAAATTGAACAGCACGGCTGAGTGTGTTAGCAGGCGGCTTAAAACCAGCATTGTCTTCCTTGGACATTTACCAGTGGTGTCACGAAAACCTTCCAGGAGTGGAGACTCTGATGAATTCCAGATTCGCGTGATTGAATGGAACATTCTGTAGTGGTGATTGCCAACATTTAGGAATCTGGATAGTCTGGACAGGATATTGAAGAGCTGACCGATATTGAGTGGATAGCCAATGAACAGCACGGTTTCGAGTGTGAACAGACCACTAAGAAGCAGCATTGCATTACTTGGACATTCATCAGTGGTGTAACGAAAGCCTTCCTGGAATGCAGATTCAGATTATTTCCAGATTCACAGTGAATGAATGGAAATTTCTGTAGTAGAGATTCCAATGATTTCTGAACGCTGGGTTGTGTGGACAGGAAAATGAAGAGCTGACTAGGTTTGACTGGATTGCCAATTGAACAGCAAGGCTGTGAGTGTGAACAGCCGCTGAAAACCAGCATTGGATTACCTGGTCATTCACCAGTGTTGTTAGGAAAATCTGCCTGGTGTGGAGAGTCAGAGGAATTCCAGATTCGCAGGGAACGAATGGAACATTCTGAAGTGGAGATAAGAATGATTTCTGAAGGCTCGGTGTGTGGAAGGAAAATCAAGAGCTAACCAGCGTTCACTGGATAGCCAATTGAACAGCACGGCTGCGAGTGTTAACACGCAGCTGAAACCAGCCTTGGGTTGCTTGGACATTCTACCAGTGGTGAAACGAAAACCTGCTGGGAGTGGAGAACAAGATGAATTCAAGATTCGCGTGAATGAATGAAACATTCTGTAGTGTAGATTGCAATGGTTTCTGAGGTTTGTATTGTCTGAACTGGAAAAAGAAGAACTCACCAGTGTTGAGTCGCTAGACCGTGAACAGCACGGGTTCGAGTGTGAATAGACCGCTGAAAACCATCATTGCGTTACTTGAACATTCAGCAGTGGTGCAATGAAAACCTGCCGGGAGTGGAGATTCAGATGAATTCCAGATTCGCAGTGAATGAATGGAACATTCTCTAGTGGTGATTCCAATGATTTCTGAAGGCTGGGTTTTGTGGACACGAAAATGTAGAGCTGAACAGGGTGGAATGGATAGCCAAATGAACAGCACGTCTCGTAGTAAGAACAGGCCACTGAAAACCAGCTTTGGCTTAATTGGACATTCACAAGTGGTGTAACGAAAACCTGACGGGAGTTGAGAATTAGATGAATTTCAGATTTGCCGTCAATGAATGGAACATTCTGTGGAGGAGATACCAATTGTTTCTGAAGTTTGGGTTATGTGGACAGGAAAATGGAGCTGAAGAGGGTTGAGTGGATAGCAAATTGAACAGCACGGCTGAGAGTATGAGCAGGCCACTTAAAACCAGCATTGGCTTACTTGGATATTTACCAGTGGTGTCACGAAAACCTGCCGGGAGTGGAGATTCAGATGAATTCCAGATTCGCTGTGAATGAATGGAACATTCTGTAGTGGAGATAACAATGATTTCTCCAGTCTCTGTGGTGTGGACAGGAAAATGTAGAGCTGGCCAGGGTTGAGTGGATAGCCAATTGAACAGCACCACTGCGCTTGTGAAGAAAACACTTAAAACATTGGGTTACTTGGACATTCAACAGTGGTGTAACGAAAACCTGCCGGGAGTGGAGGTTCAGAGGAATTCCAGATTCGCAGTGAATGAATGGAACATTCTCTAGTGGAGATTCCAACGATTTCTGAAGGCTGGGTCGTGTGGAAGGAAAATCAAGAACTAATCAGGATTTAGTGGAAAGCCAATTGTATAGCATGGCTGCGAGTGTGAACATGCAGCTGAAAACCAGCATTGGGTTACTTGGACATTCATCAGTGGTGTAAGGAAAACCTGCATGGAGTGGAGAGTCAGTTGAATTCCACATTCGCAGTGAATGAATGGAACATTCTGTAGAGGAGATTCCAATGATTTCTGAAGCCTGTGTTGTGTGGACAGGAAAATGAAGAGCTGACCAGGCTTGAATCGATAGCCAAGTAAACAGCAGGGCTGCGAATATGAACAGGCCGCTGAAAACCAGCATTGGGTTACTTGGACATTCAACAGTGGTGTAATGAAAACCTGCGTGGAGTTGAGAGTCAGATGAATTCCAGATTCGCGGTGAATGAATGGAACATTCTGTAGTGGAGATAACAAAGATTTCTGAAGGCTGGTAGTGTGGTGGGACAATGAAGAGCTGAACAGGGTGGAGTGAATTGTCAATTAAACAGCACGGCTGCGAGTATGAACAGGCCTCTGAAAACCAGCATTGGCTTACTTGGACATTCACAAGTGGTGTAATGTTAACCAGGCGGGAGTGGAGAATCAGATAAACTCCAGACTCGCAGTGAATGAATGGAACATTCTGTAGTGGAGATTGCAATGATTTCTGAAATCTGGATTGTGGGGACACGAAAATGAAGAGCTGACCAGTGTTGAGCGGATAGCCTGTAAAAAGCCTCGGCTTCGAATGTGAACAGACCACTGAAAACCAGTATTGCATTACTTCGACTTTCAGCAGTGGTGTAACGAAAGCCTGCGTGGAGTGCAGATTCAGATGAATTCCAGATTCCCAGTGAATGAATGGAACATCCTGTAGTGGAGATTACAATGATTTCTGAAGGCTGGGTTGTGTGCACAGGAAAATGAGGAGCAAAACAGGTTGAGTGGATAGCCAATTGAACAGCACGACTGCGAACATGAACAGGCCTCTGAAAACCAGCATTGTTTTACTTGGACATTCACAAGTGGTGTAAGATAAATCTGCAGGTAGTGGAGATTCAGTTGAATTCCAGATTCGCAGTGAATGAATGGAACATTCTGTACTGGAGATTGCAATGATTTCTCAAGTCTGGATTGTTTGGACATGAAAATGAAGAGCTGACCACAGTTGTGTGGATACCCAGTAAAAAGCAGGGCTTAGAGTGTGAACAGACCGCTGAAAACCAGCATTGTGTTACTTGGACATTCATAAGTGGTGTAATGAAAGCCTACCTGGAGTGCAGATTCAGATGAATTCCAGATTGGCAGTGAATGAATGGAACATTCTGTGCTGGCGATTCCAATGATTTCTGAAGTCTGATATTGTGGAAAAGAAAATGAAAGGCTGACCAGGTTTGAGTGGATAGACAATTGAACAGCACACTGCGAGTGTGAAAAGGCGGCTGAAAACCAGCATTGGATTACTTGGTCATTCACCAGTGCGGTAATGAAAACCTGCCTGGAGCGGAGAGTCAGATGAATTGCAGAATCGCAGTGAATGAATGGAACAGTCTGTAGTGGAGAGCCCAATGATTTCTGAAGGCTGGTTTGTGTGGAGAGGAAAATGAAGAGCTGACCAATATTGAGTGGATAGCCCATTGAACAGCACTTCTGCGAGTTGAACATGCCTCTGAAAACCAGTATTGAGTTACTTGGACATTCACCAGTGGCGTAACGAAAACCTGCCAGGAGTGGAGGTTCAGATGAATTCCAGATTCGCAGTGAATGAATGGAACATTCTCTAGTGGTGATTCCAATGATTTCTGAAGGCTGGGTTTTGTGGACACGAAAATGTAGAGCTGAACAGGGTGGAGTGGATAGCCAAATGAACAGCACGTCTCTTAGTATGAACAGGCCACTGAAAACCAGCATTGGCTTACTTGGACATTCACAAGTGGTGTAACGATAACCCGCCGGGAGTTGAGAGTCAGATGAATTTAAGATTCGCAGTGAATGAACGGAACGTTCTGTGGAGGAGATACCAATTATTTCTGAAGGTTGGGTTATGAGGACAGGAAAATGTAGAGCTGAATAGGGTTGGGTGGATAGCAAATTGAACAGCACGGCTGAGTGTGTTAGCAGGCGGCTTAAAACCAGCATTGTCTTCCTTGGACATTTACCAGTGGTGTCACGAAAACCTTCCAGGAGTGGAGACTCTGATGAATTCCAGATTCGCGTGATTGAATGGAACATTCTGTAGTGGTGATTGCCAACATTTAGGAATCTGGATAGTCTGGACAGGATATTGAAGAGCTGACCGATATTGAGTGGATAGCCAATGAACAGCACGGTTTCGAGTGTGAACAGACCACTAAGAAGCAGCATTGCATTACTTGGACATTCATCAGTGGTGTAACGAAAGCCTTCCTGGAATGCAGATTCAGATTATTTCCAGATTCACAGTGAATGAATGGAAATTTCTGTAGTAGAGATTCCAATGATTTCTGAACGCTGGGTTGTGTGGACAGGAAAATGAAGAGCTGACTAGGTTTGACTGGATTGCCAATTGAACAGCAAGGCTGTGAGTGTGAACAGCCGCTGAAAACCAGCATTGGATTACCTGGTCATTCACCAGTGTTGTTAGGAAAATCTGCCTGGTGTGGAGAGTCAGAGGAATTCCAGATTCGCAGGGAACGAATGGAACATTCTGAAGTGGAGATAAGAATGATTTCTGAAGGCTCGGTGTGTGGAAGGAAAATCAAGAGCTAACCAGCGTTCACTGGATAGCCAATTGAACAGCACGGCTGCGAGTGTTAACACGCAGCTGAAACCAGCCTTGGGTTGCTTGGACATTCTACCAGTGGTGAAACGAAAACCTGCTGGGAGTGGAGAACAAGATGAATTCAAGATTCGCGTGAATGAATGAAACATTCTGTAGTGTAGATTGCAATGGTTTCTGAGGTTTGTATTGTCTGAACTGGAAAAAGAAGAACTCACCAGTGTTGAGTCGCTAGACCGTGAACAGCACGGGTTCGAGTGTGAATAGACCGCTGAAAACCATCATTGCGTTACTTGAACATTCAGCAGTGGTGCAATGAAAACCTGCCGGGAGTGGAGATTCAGATGAATTCCAGATTCGCAGTGAATGAATGGAACATTCTCTAGTGGTGATTCCAATGATTTCTGAAGGCTGGGTTTTGTGGACACGAAAATGTAGAGCTGAACAGGGTGGAATGGATAGCCAAATGAACAGCACGTCTCGTAGTAAGAACAGGCCACTGAAAACCAGCTTTGGCTTAATTGGACATTCACAAGTGGTGTAACGAAAACCTGACGGGAGTTGAGAATTAGATGAATTTCAGATTTGCCGTCAATGAATGGAACATTCTGTGGAGGAGATACCAATTGTTTCTGAAGTTTGGGTTATGTGGACAGGAAAATGGAGCTGAAGAGGGTTGAGTGGATAGCAAATTGAACAGCACGGCTGAGAGTATGAGCAGGCCACTTAAAACCAGCATTGGCTTACTTGGATATTTACCAGTGGTGTCACGAAAACCTGCCGGGAGTGGAGATTCAGATGAATTCCAGATTCGCTGTGAATGAATGGAACATTCTGTAGTGGAGATAACAATGATTTCTCCAGTCTCTGTGGTGTGGACAGGAAAATGTAGAGCTGGCCAGGGTTGAGTGGATAGCCAATTGAACAGCACCACTGCGCTTGTGAAGAAAACACTTAAAACATTGGGTTACTTGGACATTCAACAGTGGTGTAACGAAAACCTGCCGGGAGTGGAGGTTCAGAGGAATTCCAGATTCGCAGTGAATGAATGGAACATTCTCTAGTGGAGATTCCAACGATTTCTGAAGGCTGGGTCGTGTGGAAGGAAAATCAAGAACTAATCAGGATTTAGTGGAAAGCCAATTGTATAGCATGGCTGCGAGTGTGAACATGCAGCTGAAAACCAGCATTGGGTTACTTGGACATTCATCAGTGGTGTAAGGAAAACCTGCATGGAGTGGAGAGTCAGTTGAATTCCACATTCGCAGTGAATGAATGGAACATTCTGTAGAGGAGATTCCAATGATTTCTGAAGCCTGTGTTGTGTGGACAGGAAAATGAAGAGCTGACCAGGCTTGAATCGATAGCCAAGTAAACAGCAGGGCTGCGAATATGAACAGGCCGCTGAAAACCAGCATTGGGTTACTTGGACATTCAACAGTGGTGTAATGAAAACCTGCGTGGAGTTGAGAGTCAGATGAATTCCAGATTCGCGGTGAATGAATGGAACATTCTGTAGTGGAGATAACAAAGATTTCTGAAGGCTGGTAGTGTGGTGGGACAATGAAGAGCTGAACAGGGTGGAGTGAATTGTCAATTAAACAGCACGGCTGCGAGTATGAACAGGCCTCTGAAAACCAGCATTGGCTTACT
This sequence comes from Sorex fumeus, assembly GCF_029834395.1. Classification (NCBI taxonomy): domain Eukaryota; kingdom Metazoa; phylum Chordata; class Mammalia; order Eulipotyphla; family Soricidae; genus Sorex; species Sorex fumeus. The sequence goes on from NW_026606334.1 coordinate 20,980, forward strand.
TGGACATTCACAAGTGGTGTAATGTTAACCAGGCGGGAGTGGAGAATCAGATAAACTCCAGACTCGCAGTGAATGAATGGAACATTCTGTAGTGGAGATTGCAATGATTTCTGAAATCTGGATTGTGGGGACACGAAAATGAAGAGCTGACCAGTGTTGAGCGGATAGCCTGTAAAAAGCCTCGGCTTCGAATGTGAACAGACCACTGAAAACCAGTATTGCATTACTTCGACTTTCAGCAGTGGTGTAACGAAAGCCTGCGTGGAGTGCAGATTCAGATGAATTCCAGATTCCCAGTGAATGAATGGAACATCCTGTAGTGGAGATTACAATGATTTCTGAAGGCTGGGTTGTGTGCACAGGAAAATGAGGAGCAAAACAGGTTGAGTGGATAGCCAATTGAACAGCACGACTGCGAACATGAACAGGCCTCTGAAAACCAGCATTGTTTTACTTGGACATTCACAAGTGGTGTAAGATAAATCTGCAGGTAGTGGAGATTCAGTTGAATTCCAGATTCGCAGTGAATGAATGGAACATTCTGTACTGGAGATTGCAATGATTTCTCAAGTCTGGATTGTTTGGACATGAAAATGAAGAGCTGACCACAGTTGTGTGGATACCCAGTAAAAAGCAGGGCTTAGAGTGTGAACAGACCGCTGAAAACCAGCATTGTGTTACTTGGACATTCATAAGTGGTGTAATGAAAGCCTACCTGGAGTGCAGATTCAGATGAATTCCAGATTGGCAGTGAATGAATGGAACATTCTGTGCTGGCGATTCCAATGATTTCTGAAGTCTGATATTGTGGAAAAGAAAATGAAAGGCTGACCAGGTTTGAGTGGATAGACAATTGAACAGCACACTGCGAGTGTGAAAAGGCGGCTGAAAACCAGCATTGGATTACTTGGTCATTCACCAGTGCGGTAATGAAAACCTGCCTGGAGCGGAGAGTCAGATGAATTGCAGAATCGCAGTGAATGAATGGAACAGTCTGTAGTGGAGAGCCCAATGATTTCTGAAGGCTGGTTTGTGTGGAGAGGAAAATGAAGAGCTGACCAATATTGAGTGGATAGCCCATTGAACAGCACTTCTGCGAGTTGAACATGCCTCTGAAAACCAGTATTGAGTTACTTGGACATTCACCAGTGGCGTAACGAAAACCTGCCAGGAGTGGAGGTTCAGATGAATTCCAGATTCGCAGTGAATGAATGGAACATTCTCTAGTGGTGATTCCAATGATTTCTGAAGGCTGGGTTTTGTGGACACGAAAATGTAGAGCTGAACAGGGTGGAGTGGATAGCCAAATGAACAGCACGTCTCTTAGTATGAACAGGCCACTGAAAACCAGCATTGGCTTACTTGGACATTCACAAGTGGTGTAACGATAACCCGCCGGGAGTTGAGAGTCAGATGAATTTAAGATTCGCAGTGAATGAACGGAACATTCTGTGGAGGAGATACCAATTATTTCTGAAGGTTGGGTTATGAGGACAGGAAAATGTAGAGCTGAATAGGGTTGGGTGGATAGCAAATTGAACAGCACGGCTGAGTGTGTTAGCAGGCGGCTTAAAACCAGCATTGTCTTCCTTGGACATTTACCAGTGGTGTCACAAAAACCTTCCAGGAGTGGAGACTCTGATGAATTCCAGATTCGCGTGATTGAATGGAACATTCTGTAGTGGTGATTGCCAACATTTAGGAATCTGGATAGTCTGGACAGGATATTGAAGAGCTGACCGATATTGAGTGGATAGCCAATGAACAGCACGGTTTCGAGTGTGAACAGACCACTAAGAAGCAGCATTGCATTACTTGGACATTCATCAGTGGTGTAACGAAAGCCTTCCTGGAATGCAGATTCAGATTATTTCCAGATTCACAGTGAATGAATGGAAATTTCTGTAGTAGAGATTCCAATGATTTCTGAACGCTGGGTTGTGTGGACAGGAAAATGAAGAGCTGACTAGGTTTGACTGGATTGCCAATTGAACAGCAAGGCTGTGAGTGTGAACAGCCGCTGAAAACCAGCATTGGATTACCTGGTCATTCACCAGTGTTGTTAGGAAAATCTGCCTGGTGTGGAGAGTCAGAGGAATTCCAGATTCGCAGGGAACGAATGGAACATTCTGAAGTGGAGATAAGAATGATTTCTGAAGGCTCGGTGTGTGGAAGGAAAATCAAGAGCTAACCAGCGTTCACTGGATAGCCAATTGAACAGCACGGCTGCGAGTGTTAACACGCAGCTGAAACCAGCCTTGGGTTGCTTGGACATTCTACCAGTGGTGAAACGAAAACCTGCTGGGAGTGGAGAACAAGATGAATTCAAGATTCGCGTGAATGAATGAAACATTCTGTAGTGTAGATTGCAATGGTTTCTGAGGTTTGTATTGTCTGAACTGGAAAAAGAAGAACTCACCAGTGTTGAGTCGCTAGACCGTGAACAGCACGGGTTCGAGTGTGAATAGACCGCTGAAAACCATCATTGCGTTACTTGAACATTCAGCAGTGGTGCAATGAAAACCTGCCGGGAGTGGAGATTCAGATGAATTCCAGATTCGCAGTGAATGAATGGAACATTCTCTAGTGGTGATTCCAATGATTTCTGAAGGCTGGGTTTTGTGGACACGAAAATGTAGAGCTGAACAGGGTGGAATGGATAGCCAAATGAACAGCACGTCTCGTAGTAAGAACAGGCCACTGAAAACCAGCTTTGGCTTAATTGGACATTCACAAGTGGTGTAACGAAAACCTGACGGGAGTTGAGAATTAGATGAATTTCAGATTTGCCGTCAATGAATGGAACATTCTGTGGAGGAGATACCAATTGTTTCTGAAGTTTGGGTTATGTGGACAGGAAAATGGAGCTGAAGAGGGTTGAGTGGATAGCAAATTGAACAGCACGGCTGAGAGTATGAGCAGGCCACTTAAAACCAGCATTGGCTTACTTGGATATTTACCAGTGGTGTCACGAAAACCTGCCGGGAGTGGAGATTCAGATGAATTCCAGATTCGCTGTGAATGAATGGAACATTCTGTAGTGGAGATAACAATGATTTCTCCAGTCTCTGTGGTGTGGACAGGAAAATGTAGAGCTGGCCAGGGTTGAGTGGATAGCCAATTGAACAGCACCACTGCGCTTGTGAAGAAAACACTTAAAACATTGGGTTACTTGGACATTCAACAGTGGTGTAACGAAAACCTGCCGGGAGTGGAGGTTCAGAGGAATTCCAGATTCGCAGTGAATGAATGGAACATTCTCTAGTGGAGATTCCAACGATTTCTGAAGGCTGGGTCGTGTGGAAGGAAAATCAAGAACTAATCAGGATTTAGTGGAAAGCCAATTGTATAGCATGGCTGCGAGTGTGAACATGCAGCTGAAAACCAGCATTGGGTTACTTGGACATTCATCAGTGGTGTAAGGAAAACCTGCATGGAGTGGAGAGTCAGTTGAATTCCACATTCGCAGTGAATGAATGGAACATTCTGTAGAGGAGATTCCAATGATTTCTGAAGCCTGTGTTGTGTGGACAGGAAAATGAAGAGCTGACCAGGCTTGAATCGATAGCCAAGTAAACAGCAGGGCTGCGAATATGAACAGGCCGCTGAAAACCAGCATTGGGTTACTTGGACATTCAACAGTGGTGTAATGAAAACCTGCGTGGAGTTGAGAGTCAGATGAATTCCAGATTCGCAGTGAATGAATGGAACATTCTGTAGTGGAGATAACAAAGATTTCTGAAGGCTGGTAGTGTGGTGGGACAATGAAGAGCTGAACAGGGTGGAGTGAATTGTCAATTAAACAGCACGGCTGCGAGTATGAACAGGCCTCTGAAAACCAGCATTGGCTTACTTGGACATTCACAAGTGGTGTAATGTTAACCAGGCGGGAGTGGAGAATCAGATAAACTCCAGACTCGCAGTGAATGAATGGAACATTCTGTAGTGGAGATTGCAATGATTTCTGAAATCTGGATTGTGGGGACACGAAAATGAAGAGCTGACCAGTGTTGAGCGGATAGCCTGTAAAAAGCCTCGGCTTCGAATGTGAACAGACCACTGAAAACCAGTATTGCATTACTTCGACTTTCAGCAGTGGTGTAACGAAAGCCTGCGTGGAGTGCAGATTCAGATGAATTCCAGATTCCCAGTGAATGAATGGAACATCCTGTAGTGGAGATTACAATGATTTCTGAAGGCTGGGTTGTGTGCACAGGAAAATGAGGAGCAAAACAGGTTGAGTGGATAGCCAATTGAACAGCACGACTGCGAACATGAACAGGCCTCTGAAAACCAGCATTGTTTTACTTGGACATTCACAAGTGGTGTAAGATAAATCTGCAGGTAGTGGAGATTCAGTTGAATTCCAGATTCGCAGTGAATGAATGGAACATTCTGTACTGGAGATTGCAATGATTTCTCAAGTCTGGATTGTTTGGACATGAAAATGAAGAGCTGACCACAGTTGTGTGGATACCCAGTAAAAAGCAGGGCTTAGAGTGTGAACAGACCGCTGAAAACCAGCATTGTGTTACTTGGACATTCATAAGTGGTGTAATGAAAGCCTACCTGGAGTGCAGATTCAGATGAATTCCAGATTGGCAGTGAATGAATGGAACATTCTGTGCTGGCGATTCCAATGATTTCTGAAGTCTGATATTGTGGAAAAGAAAATGAAAGGCTGACCAGGTTTGAGTGGATAGACAATTGAACAGCACACTGCGAGTGTGAAAAGGCGGCTGAAAACCAGCATTGGATTACTTGGTCATTCACCAGTGCGGTAATGAAAACCTGCCTGGAGCGGAGAGTCAGATGAATTGCAGAATCGCAGTGAATGAATGGAACAGTCTGTAGTGGAGAGCCCAATGATTTCTGAAGGCTGGTTTGTGTGGAGAGGAAAATGAAGAGCTGACCAATATTGAGTGGATAGCCCATTGAACAGCACTTCTGCGAGTTGAACATGCCTCTGAAAACCAGTATTGAGTTACTTGGACATTCACCAGTGGCGTAACGAAAACCTGCCAGGAGTGGAGGTTCAGATGAATTCCAGATTCGCAGTGAATGAATGGAACATTCTCTAGTGGTGATTCCAATGATTTCTGAAGGCTGGGTTTTGTGGACACGAAAATGTAGAGCTGAACAGGGTGGAGTGGATAGCCAAATGAACAGCACGTCTCTTAGTATGAACAGGCCACTGAAAACCAGCATTGGCTTACTTGGACATTCACAAGTGGTGTAACGATAACCCGCCGGGAGTTGAGAGTCAGATGAATTTAAGATTCGCAGTGAATGAACGGAACATTCTGTGGAGGAGATACCAATTATTTCTGAAGGTTGGGTTATGAGGACAGGAAAATGTAGAGCTGAATAGGGTTGGGTGGATAGCAAATTGAACAGCACGGCTGAGTGTGTTAGCAGGCGGCTTAAAACCAGCATTGTCTTCCTTGGACATTTACCAGTGGTGTCACGAAAACCTTCCAGGAGTGGAGACTCTGATGAATTCCAGATTCGCGTGATTGAATGGAACATTCTGTAGTGGTGATTGCCAACATTTAGGAATCTGGATAGTCTGGACAGGATATTGAAGAGCTGACCGATATTGAGTGGATAGCCAATGAACAGCACGGTTTCGAGTGTGAACAGACCACTAAGAAGCAGCATTGCATTACTTGGACATTCATCAGTGGTGTAACGAAAGCCTTCCTGGAATGCAGATTCAGATTATTTCCAGATTCACAGTGAATGAATGGAAATTTCTGTAGTAGAGATTCCAATGATTTCTGAACGCTGGGTTGTGTGGACAGGAAAATGAAGAGCTGACTAGGTTTGACTGGATTGCCAATTGAACAGCAAGGCTGTGAGTGTGAACAGCCGCTGAAAACCAGCATTGGATTACCTGGTCATTCACCAGTGTTGTTAGGAAAATCTGCCTGGTGTGGAGAGTCAGAGGAATTCCAGATTCGCAGGGAACGAATGGAACATTCTGAAGTGGAGATAAGAATGATTTCTGAAGGCTCGGTGTGTGGAAGGAAAATCAAGAGCTAACCAGCGTTCACTGGATAGCCAATTGAACAGCACGGCTGCGAGTGTTAACACGCAGCTGAAACCAGCCTTGGGTTGCTTGGACATTCTACCAGTGGTGAAACGAAAACCTGCTGGGAGTGGAGAACAAGATGAATTCAAGATTCGCGTGAATGAATGAAACATTCTGTAGTGTAGATTGCAATGGTTTCTGAGGTTTGTATTGTCTGAACTGGAAAAAGAAGAACTCACCAGTGTTGAGTCGCTAGACCGTGAACAGCACGGGTTCGAGTGTGAATAGACCGCTGAAAACCATCATTGCGTTACTTGAACATTCAGCAGTGGTGCAATGAAAACCTGCCGGGAGTGGAGATTCAGATGAATTCCAGATTCGCAGTGAATGAATGGAACATTCTCTAGTGGTGATTCCAATGATTTCTGAAGGCTGGGTTTTGTGGACACGAAAATGTAGAGCTGAACAGGGTGGAATGGATAGCCAAATGAACAGCACGTCTCGTAGTAAGAACAGGCCACTGAAAACCAGCTTTGGCTTAATTGGACATTCACAAGTGGTGTAACGAAAACCTGACGGGAGTTGAGAATTAGATGAATTTCAGATTTGCCGTCAATGAATGGAACATTCTGTGGAGGAGATACCAATTGTTTCTGAAGTTTGGGTTATGTGGACAGGAAAATGGAGCTGAAGAGGGTTGAGTGGATAGCAAATTGAACAGCACGGCTGAGAGTATGAGCAGGCCACTTAAAACCAGCATTGGCTTACTTGGATATTTACCAGTGGTGTCACGAAAACCTGCCGGGAGTGGAGATTCAGATGAATTCCAGATTCGCTGTGAATGAATGGAACATTCTGTAGTGGAGATAACAATGATTTCTCCAGTCTCTGTGGTGTGGACAGGAAAATGTAGAGCTGGCCAGGGTTGAGTGGATAGCCAATTGAACAGCACCACTGCGCTTGTGAAGAAAACACTTAAAACATTGGGTTACTTGGACATTCAACAGTGGTGTAACGAAAACCTGCCGGGAGTGGAGGTTCAGAGGAATTCCAGATTCGCAGTGAATGAATGGAACATTCTCTAGTGGAGATTCCAACGATTTCTGAAGGCTGGGTCGTGTGGAAGGAAAATCAAGAACTAATCAGGATTTAGTGGAAAGCCAATTGTATAGCATGGCTGCGAGTGTGAACATGCAGCTGAAAACCAGCATTGGGTTACTTGGACATTCATCAGTGGTGTAAGGAAAACCTGCATGGAGTGGAGAGTCAGTTGAATTCCACATTCGCAGTGAATGAATGGAACATTCTGTAGAGGAGATTCCAATGATTTCTGAAGCCTGTGTTGTGTGGACAGGAAAATGAAGAGCTGACCAGGCTTGAATCGATAGCCAAGTAAACAGCAGGGCTGCGAATATGAACAGGCCGCTGAAAACCAGCATTGGGTTACTTGGACATTCAACAGTGGTGTAATGAAAACCTGCGTGGAGTTGAGAGTCAGATGAATTCCAGATTCGCAGTGAATGAATGGAACATTCTGTAGTGGAGATAACAAAGATTTCTGAAGGCTGGTAGTGTGGTGGGACAATGAAGAGCTGAACAGGGTGGAGTGAATTGTCAATTAAACAGCACGGCTGCGAGTATGAACAGGCCTCTGAAAACCAGCATTGGCTTACTTGGACATTCACAAGTGGTGTAATGTTAACCAGGCGGGAGTGGAGAATCAGATAAACTCCAGACTCGCAGTGAATGAATGGAACATTCTGTAGTGGAGATTGCAATGATTTCTGAAATCTGGATTGTGGGGACACGAAAATGAAGAGCTGACCAGTGTTGAGCGGATAGCCTGTAAAAAGCCTCGGCTTCGAATGTGAACAGACCACTGAAAACCAGTATTGCATTACTTCGACTTTCAGCAGTGGTGTAACGAAAGCCTGCGTGGAGTGCAGATTCAGATGAATTCCAGATTCCCAGTGAATGAATGGAACATCCTGTAGTGGAGATTACAATGATTTCTGAAGGCTGGGTTGTGTGCACAGGAAAATGAGGAGCAAAACAGGTTGAGTGGATAGCCAATTGAACAGCACGACTGCGAACATGAACAGGCCTCTGAAAACCAGCATTGTTTTACTTGGACATTCACAAGTGGTGTAAGATAAATCTGCAGGTAGTGGAGATTCAGTTGAATTCCAGATTCGCAGTGAATGAATGGAACATTCTGTACTGGAGATTGCAATGATTTCTCAAGTCTGGATTGTTTGGACATGAAAATGAAGAGCTGACCACAGTTGTGTGGATACCCAGTAAAAAGCAGGGCTTAGAGTGTGAACAGACCGCTGAAAACCAGCATTGTGTTACTTGGACATTCATAAGTGGTGTAATGAAAGCCTACCTGGAGTGCAGATTCAGATGAATTCCAGATTGGCAGTGAATGAATGGAACATTCTGTGCTGGCGATTCCAATGATTTCTGAAGTCTGATATTGTGGAAAAGAAAATGAAAGGCTGACCAGGTTTGAGTGGATAGACAATTGAACAGCACACTGCGAGTGTGAAAAGGCGGCTGAAAACCAGCATTGGATTACTTGGTCATTCACCAGTGCGGTAATGAAAACCTGCCTGGAGCGGAGAGTCAGATGAATTGCAGAATCGCAGTGAATGAATGGAACAGTCTGTAGTGGAGAGCCCAATGATTTCTGAAGGCTGGTTTGTGTGGAGAGGAAAATGAAGAGCTGACCAATATTGAGTGGATAGCCCATTGAACAGCACTTCTGCGAGTTGAACATGCCTCTGAAAACCAGTATTGAGTTACTTGGACATTCACCAGTGGCGTAACGAAAACCTGCCAGGAGTGGAGGTTCAGATGAATTCCAGATTCGCAGTGAATGAATGGAACATTCTCTAGTGGTGATTCCAATGATTTCTGAAGGCTGGGTTTTGTGGACACGAAAATGTAGAGCTGAACAGGGTGGAGTGGATAGCCAAATGAACAGCACGTCTCTTAGTATGAACAGGCCACTGAAAACCAGCATTGGCTTACTTGGACATTCACAAGTGGTGTAACGATAACCCGCCGGGAGTTGAGAGTCAGATGAATTTAAGATTCGCAGTGAATGAACGGAACATTCTGTGGAGGAGATACCAATTATTTCTGAAGGTTGGGTTATGAGGACAGGAAAATGTAGAGCTGAATAGGGTTGGGTGGATAGCAAATTGAACAGCACGGCTGAGTGTGTTAGCAGGCGGCTTAAAACCAGCATTGTCTTCCTTGGACATTTACCAGTGGTGTCACGAAAACCTTCCAGGAGTGGAGACTCTGATGAATTCCAGATTCGCGTGATTGAATGGAACATTCTGTAGTGGTGATTGCCAACATTTAGGAATCTGGATAGTCTGGACAGGATATTGAAGAGCTGACCGATATTGAGTGGATAGCCAATGAACAGCACGGTTTCGAGTGTGAACAGACCACTAAGAAGCAGCATTGCATTACTTGGACATTCATCAGTGGTGTAACGAAAGCCTTCCTGGAATGCAGATTCAGATTATTTCCAGATTCACAGTGAATGAATGGAAATTTCTGTAGTAGAGATTCCAATGATTTCTGAACGCTGGGTTGTGTGGACAGGAAAATGAAGAGCTGACTAGGTTTGACTGGATTGCCAATTGAACAGCAAGGCTGTGAGTGTGAACAGCCGCTGAAAACCAGCATTGGATTACCTGGTCATTCACCAGTGTTGTTAGGAAAATCTGCCTGGTGTGGAGAGTCAGAGGAATTCCAGATTCGCAGGGAACGAATGGAACATTCTGAAGTGGAGATAAGAATGATTTCTGAAGGCTCGGTGTGTGGAAGGAAAATCAAGAGCTAACCAGCGTTCACTGGATAGCCAATTGAACAGCACGGCTGCGAGTGTTAACACGCAGCTGAAACCAGCCTTGGGTTGCTTGGACATTCTACCAGTGGTGAAACGAAAACCTGCTGGGAGTGGAGAACAAGATGAATTCAAGATTCGCGTGAATGAATGAAACATTCTGTAGTGTAGATTGCAATGGTTTCTGAGGTTTGTATTGTCTGAACTGGAAAAAGAAGAACTCACCAGTGTTGAGTCGCTAGACCGTGAACAGCACGGGTTCGAGTGTGAATAGACCGCTGAAAACCATCATTGCGTTACTTGAACATTCAGCAGTGGTGCAATGAAAACCTGCCGGGAGTGGAGATTCAGATGAATTCCAGATTCGCAGTGAATGAATGGAACATTCTCTAGTGGTGATTCCAATGATTTCTGAAGGCTGGGTTTTGTGGACACGAAAATGTAGAGCTGAACAGGGTGGAATGGATAGCCAAATGAACAGCACGTCTCGTAGTAAGAACAGGCCACTGAAAACCAGCTTTGGCTTAATTGGACATTCACAAGTGGTGTAACGAAAACCTGACGGGAGTTGAGAATTAGATGAATTTCAGATTTGCCGTCAATGAATGGAACATTCTGTGGAGGAGATACCAATTGTTTCTGAAGTTTGGGTTATGTGGACAGGAAAATGGAGCTGAAGAGGGTTGAGTGGATAGCAAATTGAACAGCACGGCTGAGAGTATGAGCAGGCCACTTAAAACCAGCATTGGCTTACTTGGATATTTACCAGTGGTGTCACGAAAACCTGCCGGGAGTGGAGATTCAGATGAATTCCAGATTCGCTGTGAATGAATGGAACATTCTGTAGTGGAGATAACAATGATTTCTCCAGTCTCTGTGGTGTGGACAGGAAAATGTAGAGCTGGCCAGGGTTGAGTGGATAGCCAATTGAACAGCACCACTGCGCTTGTGAAGAAAACACTTAAAACATTGGGTTACTTGGACATTCAACAGTGGTGTAACGAAAACCTGCCGGGAGTGGAGGTTCAGAGGAATTCCAGATTCGCAGTGAATGAATGGAACATTCTCTAGTGGAGATTCCAACGATTTCTGAAGGCTGGGTCGTGTGGAAGGAAAATCAAGAACTAATCAGGATTTAGTGGAAAGCCAATTGTATAGCATGGCTGCGAGTGTGAACATGCAGCTGAAAACCAGCATTGGGTTACTTGGACATTCATCAGTGGTGTAAGGAAAACCTGCATGGAGTGGAGAGTCAGTTGAATTCCACATTCGCAGTGAATGAATGGAACATTCTGTAGAGGAGATTCCAATGATTTCTGAAGCCTGTGTTGTGTGGACAGGAAAATGAAGAGCTGACCAGGCTTGAATCGATAGCCAAGTAAACAGCAGGGCTGCGAATATGAACAGGCCGCTGAAAACCAGCATTGGGTTACTTGGACATTCAACAGTGGTGTAATGAAAACCTGCGTGGAGTTGAGAGTCAGATGAATTCCAGATTCGCGGTGAATGAATGGAACATTCTGTAGTGGAGATAACAAAGATTTCTGAAGGCTGGTAGTGTGGTGGGACAATGAAGAGCTGAACAGGGTGGAGTGAATTGTCAATTAAACAGCACGGCTGCGAGTATGAACAGGCCTCTGAAAACCAGCATTGGCTTACTTGGACATTCACAAGTGGTGTAATGTTAACCAGGCGGGAGTGGAGAATCAGATAAACTCCAGACTCGCAGTGAATGAATGGAACATTCTGTAGTGGAGATTGCAATGATTTCTGAAATCTGGATTGTGGGGACACGAAAATGAAGAGCTGACCAGTGTTGAGCGGATAGCCTGTAAAAAGCCTCGGCTTCGAATGTGAACAGACCACTGAAAACCAGTATTGCATTACTTCGACTTTCAGCAGTGGTGTAACGAAAGCCTGCGTGGAGTGCAGATTCAGATGAATTCCAGATTCCCAGTGAATGAATGGAACATCCTGTAGTGGAGATTACAATGATTTCTGAAGGCTGGGTTGTGTGCACAGGAAAATGAGGAGCAAAACAGGTTGAGTGGATAGCCAATTGAACAGCACGACTGCGAACATGAACAGGCCTCTGAAAACCAGCATTGTTTTACTTGGACATTCACAAGTGGTGTAAGATAAATCTGCAGGTAGTGGAGATTCAGTTGAATTCCAGATTCGCAGTGAATGAATGGAACATTCTGTACTGGAGATTGCAATGATTTCTCAAGTCTGGATTGTTTGGACATGAAAATGAAGAGCTGACCACAGTTGTGTGGATACCCAGTAAAAAGCAGGGCTTAGAGTGTGAACAGACCGCTGAAAACCAGCATTGTGTTACTTGGACATTCATAAGTGGTGTAATGAAAGCCTACCTGGAGTGCAGATTCAGATGAATTCCAGATTGGCAGTGAATGAATGGAACATTCTGTGCTGGCGATTCCAATGATTTCTGAAGTCTGATATTGTGGAAAAGAAAATGAAAGGCTGACCAGGTTTGAGTGGATAGACAATTGAACAGCACACTGCGAGTGTGAAAAGGCGGCTGAAAACCAGCATTGGATTACTTGGTCATTCACCAGTGCGGTAATGAAAACCTGCCTGGAGCGGAGAGTCAGATGAATTGCAGAATCGCAGTGAATGAATGGAACAGTCTGTAGTGGAGAGCCCAATGATTTCTGAAGGCTGGTTTGTGTGGAGAGGAAAATGAAGAGCTGACCAATATTGAGTGGATAGCCCATTGAACAGCACTTCTGCGAGTTGAACATGCCTCTGAAAACCAGTATTGAGTTACTTGGACATTCACCAGTGGCGTAACGAAAACCTGCCAGGAGTGGAGGTTCAGATGAATTCCAGATTCGCAGTGAATGAATGGAACATTCTCTAGTGGTGATTCCAATGATTTCTGAAGGCTGGGTTTTGTGGACACGAAAATGTAGAGCTGAACAGGGTGGAGTGGATAGCCAAATGAACAGCACGTCTCTTAGTATGAACAGGCCACTGAAAACCAGCATTGGCTTACTTGGACATTCACAAGTGGTGTAACGATAACCCGCCGGGAGTTGAGAGTCAGATGAATTTAAGATTCGCAGTGAATGAACGGAACATTCTGTGGAGGAGATACCAATTATTTCTGAAGGTTGGGTTATGAGGACAGGAAAATGTAGAGCTGAATAGGGTTGGGTGGATAGCAAATTGAACAGCACGGCTGAGTGTGTTAGCAGGCGGCTTAAAACCAGCATTGTCTTCCTTGGACATTTACCAGTGGTGTCACGAAAACCTTCCAGGAGTGGAGACTCTGATGAATTCCAGATTCGCGTGATTGAATGGAACATTCTGTAGTGGTGATTGCCAACATTTAGGAATCTGGATAGTCTGGACAGGATATTGAAGAGCTGACCGATATTGAGTGGATAGCCAATGAACAGCACGGTTTCGAGTGTGAACAGACCACTAAGAAGCAGCATTGCATTACTTGGACATTCATCAGTGGTGTAACGAAAGCCTTCCTGGAATGCAGATTCAGATTATTTCCAGATTCACAGTGAATGAATGGAAATTTCTGTAGTAGAGATTCCAATGATTTCTGAACGCTGGGTTGTGTGGACAGGAAAATGAAGAGCTGACTAGGTTTGACTGGATTGCCAATTGAACAGCAAGGCTGTGAGTGTGAACAGCCGCTGAAAACCAGCATTGGATTACCTGGTCATTCACCAGTGTTGTTAGGAAAATCTGCCTGGTGTGGAGAGTCAGAGGAATTCCAGATTCGCAGGGAACGAATGGAACATTCTGAAGTGGAGATAAGAATGATTTCTGAAGGCTCGGTGTGTGGAAGGAAAATCAAGAGCTAACCAGCGTTCACTGGATAGCCAATTGAACAGCACGGCTGCGAGTGTTAACACGCAGCTGAAACCAGCCTTGGGTTGCTTGGACATTCTACCAGTGGTGAAACGAAAACCTGCTGGGAGTGGAGAACAAGATGAATTCAAGATTCGCGTGAATGAATGAAACATTCTGTAGTGTAGATTGCAATGGTTTCTGAGGTTTGTATTGTCTGAACTGGAAAAAGAAGAACTCACCAGTGTTGAGTCGCTAGACCGTGAACAGCACGGGTTCGTGTGAATAGACCGCTGAAAACCATCATTGCGTTACTTGAACATTCAGCAGTGGTGCAATGAAAACCTGCCGGGAGTGGAGATTCAGATGAATTCCAGATTCGCAGTGAATGAATGGAACATTCTCTAGTGGTGATTCCAATGATTTCTGAAGGCTGGGTTTTGTGGACACGAAAATGTAGAGCTGAACAGGGTGGAATGGATAGCCAAATGAACAGCACGTCTCGTAGTAAGAACAGGCCACTGAAAACCAGCTTTGGCTTAATTGGACATTCACAAGTGGTGTAACGAAAACCTGACGGGAGTTGAGAATTAGATGAATTTCAGATTTGCCGTCAATGAATGGAACATTCTGTGGAGGAGATACCAATTGTTTCTGAAGTTTGGGTTATGTGGACAGGAAAATGGAGCTGAAGAGGGTTGAGTGGATAGCAAATTGAACAGCACGGCTGAGAGTATGAGCAGGCCACTTAAAACCAGCATTGGCTTACTTGGATATTTACCAGTGGTGTCACGAAAACCTGCCGGGAGTGGAGATTCAGATGAATTCCAGATTCGCTGTGAATGAATGGAACATTCTGTAGTGGAGATAACAATGATTTCTCCAGTCTCTGTGGTGTGGACAGGAAAATGTAGAGCTGGCCAGGGTTGAGTGGATAGCCAATTGAACAGCACCACTGCGCTTGTGAAGAAAACACTTAAAACATTGGGTTACTTGGACATTCAACAGTGGTGTAACGAAAACCTGCCGGGAGTGGAGGTTCAGAGGAATTCCAGATTCGCAGTGAATGAATGGAACATTCTCTAGTGGAGATTCCAACGATTTCTGAAGGCTGGGTCGTGTGGAAGGAAAATCAAGAACTAATCAGGATTTAGTGGAAAGCCAATTGTATAGCATGGCTGCGAGTGTGAACATGCAGCTGAAAACCAGCATTGGGTTACTTGGACATTCATCAGTGGTGTAAGGAAAACCTGCATGGAGTGGAGAGTCAGTTGAATTCCACATTCGCAGTGAATGAATGGAACATTCTGTAGAGGAGATTCCAATGATTTCTGAAGCCTGTGTTGTGTGGACAGGAAAATGAAGAGCTGACCAGGCTTGAATCGATAGCCAAGTAAACAGCAGGGCTGCGAATATGAACAGGCCGCTGAAAACCAGCATTGGGTTACTTGGACATTCAACAGTGGTGTAATGAAAACCTGCGTGGAGTTGAGAGTCAGATGAATTCCAGATTCGCGGTGAATGAATGGAACATTCTGTAGTGGAGATAACAAAGATTTCTGAAGGCTGGTAGTGTGGTGGGACAATGAAGAGCTGAACAGGGTGGAGTGAATTGTCAATTAAACAGCACGGCTGCGAGTATGAACAGGCCTCTGAAAACCAGCATTGGCTTACTTGGACATTCACAAGTGGTGTAATGTTAACCAGGCGGGAGTGGAGAATCAGATAAACTCCAGACTCGCAGTGAATGAATGGAACATTCTGTAGTGGAGATTGCAATGATTTCTGAAATCTGGATTGTGGGGACACGAAAATGAAGAGCTGACCAGTGTTGAGCGGATAGCCTGTAAAAAGCCTCGGCTTCGAATGTGAACAGACCACTGAAAACCAGTATTGCATTACTTCGACTTTCAGCAGTGGTGTAACGAAAGCCTGCGTGGAGTGCAGATTCAGATGAATTCCAGATTCCCAGTGAATGAATGGAACATCCTGTAGTGGAGATTACAATGATTTCTGAAGGCTGGGTTGTGTGCACAGGAAAATGAGGAGCAAAACAGGTTGAGTGGATAGCCAATTGAACAGCACGACTGCGAACATGAACAGGCCTCTGAAAACCAGCATTGTTTTACTTGGACATTCACAAGTGGTGTAAGATAAATCTGCAGGTAGTGGAGATTCAGTTGAATTCCAGATTCGCAGTGAAT
Source organism: Sorex fumeus (assembly GCF_029834395.1). NCBI lineage: Eukaryota > Metazoa > Chordata > Mammalia > Eulipotyphla > Soricidae > Sorex > Sorex fumeus. The sequence goes on from NW_026606334.1 coordinate 36,923, forward strand.
GAATGGAACATTCTGTACTGGAGATTGCAATGATTTCTCAAGTCTGGATTGTTTGGACATGAAAATGAAGAGCTGACCACAGTTGTGTGGATACCCAGTAAAAAGCAGGGCTTAGAGTGTGAACAGACCGCTGAAAACCAGCATTGTGTTACTTGGACATTCATAAGTGGTGTAATGAAAGCCTACCTGGAGTGCAGATTCAGATGAATTCCAGATTGGCAGTGAATGAATGGAACATTCTGTGCTGGCGATTCCAATGATTTCTGAAGTCTGATATTGTGGAAAAGAAAATGAAAGGCTGACCAGGTTTGAGTGGATAGACAATTGAACAGCACACTGCGAGTGTGAAAAGGCGGCTGAAAACCAGCATTGGATTACTTGGTCATTCACCAGTGCGGTAATGAAAACCTGCCTGGAGCGGAGAGTCAGATGAATTGCAGAATCGCAGTGAATGAATGGAACAGTCTGTAGTGGAGAGCCCAATGATTTCTGAAGGCTGGTTTGTGTGGAGAGGAAAATGAAGAGCTGACCAATATTGAGTGGATAGCCCATTGAACAGCACTTCTGCGAGTTGAACATGCCTCTGAAAACCAGTATTGAGTTACTTGGACATTCACCAGTGGCGTAACGAAAACCTGCCAGGAGTGGAGGTTCAGATGAATTCCAGATTCGCAGTGAATGAATGGAACATTCTCTAGTGGTGATTCCAATGATTTCTGAAGGCTGGGTTTTGTGGACACGAAAATGTAGAGCTGAACAGGGTGGAGTGGATAGCCAAATGAACAGCACGTCTCTTAGTATGAACAGGCCACTGAAAACCAGCATTGGCTTACTTGGACATTCACAAGTGGTGTAACGATAACCCGCCGGGAGTTGAGAGTCAGATGAATTTAAGATTCGCAGTGAATGAACGGAACATTCTGTGGAGGAGATACCAATTATTTCTGAAGGTTGGGTTATGAGGACAGGAAAATGTAGAGCTGAATAGGGTTGGGTGGATAGCAAATTGAACAGCACGGCTGAGTGTGTTAGCAGGCGGCTTAAAACCAGCATTGTCTTCCTTGGACATTTACCAGTGGTGTCACGAAAACCTTCCAGGAGTGGAGACTCTGATGAATTCCAGATTCGCGTGATTGAATGGAACATTCTGTAGTGGTGATTGCCAACATTTAGGAATCTGGATAGTCTGGACAGGATATTGAAGAGCTGACCGATATTGAGTGGATAGCCAATGAACAGCACGGTTTCGAGTGTGAACAGACCACTAAGAAGCAGCATTGCATTACTTGGACATTCATCAGTGGTGTAACGAAAGCCTTCCTGGAATGCAGATTCAGATTATTTCCAGATTCACAGTGAATGAATGGAAATTTCTGTAGTAGAGATTCCAATGATTTCTGAACGCTGGGTTGTGTGGACAGGAAAATGAAGAGCTGACTAGGTTTGACTGGATTGCCAATTGAACAGCAAGGCTGTGAGTGTGAACAGCCGCTGAAAACCAGCATTGGATTACCTGGTCATTCACCAGTGTTGTTAGGAAAATCTGCCTGGTGTGGAGAGTCAGAGGAATTCCAGATTCGCAGGGAACGAATGGAACATTCTGAAGTGGAGATAAGAATGATTTCTGAAGGCTCGGTGTGTGGAAGGAAAATCAAGAGCTAACCAGCGTTCACTGGATAGCCAATTGAACAGCACGGCTGCGAGTGTTAACACGCAGCTGAAACCAGCCTTGGGTTGCTTGGACATTCTACCAGTGGTGAAACGAAAACCTGCTGGGAGTGGAGAACAAGATGAATTCAAGATTCGCGTGAATGAATGAAACATTCTGTAGTGTAGATTGCAATGGTTTCTGAGGTTTGTATTGTCTGAACTGGAAAAAGAAGAACTCACCAGTGTTGAGTCGCTAGACCGTGAACAGCACGGGTTCGAGTGTGAATAGACCGCTGAAAACCATCATTGCGTTACTTGAACATTCAGCAGTGGTGCAATGAAAACCTGCCGGGAGTGGAGATTCAGATGAATTCCAGATTCGCAGTGAATGAATGGAACATTCTCTAGTGGTGATTCCAATGATTTCTGAAGGCTGGGTTTTGTGGACACGAAAATGTAGAGCTGAACAGGGTGGAATGGATAGCCAAATGAACAGCACGTCTCGTAGTAAGAACAGGCCACTGAAAACCAGCTTTGGCTTAATTGGACATTCACAAGTGGTGTAACGAAAACCTGACGGGAGTTGAGAATTAGATGAATTTCAGATTTGCCGTCAATGAATGGAACATTCTGTGGAGGAGATACCAATTGTTTCTGAAGTTTGGGTTATGTGGACAGGAAAATGGAGCTGAAGAGGGTTGAGTGGATAGCAAATTGAACAGCACGGCTGAGAGTATGAGCAGGCCACTTAAAACCAGCATTGGCTTACTTGGATATTTACCAGTGGTGTCACGAAAACCTGCCGGGAGTGGAGATTCAGATGAATTCCAGATTCGCTGTGAATGAATGGAACATTCTGTAGTGGAGATAACAATGATTTCTCCAGTCTCTGTGGTGTGGACAGGAAAATGTAGAGCTGGCCAGGGTTGAGTGGATAGCCAATTGAACAGCACCACTGCGCTTGTGAAGAAAACACTTAAAACATTGGGTTACTTGGACATTCAACAGTGGTGTAACGAAAACCTGCCGGGAGTGGAGGTTCAGAGGAATTCCAGATTCGCAGTGAATGAATGGAACATTCTCTAGTGGAGATTCCAACGATTTCTGAAGGCTGGGTCGTGTGGAAGGAAAATCAAGAACTAATCAGGATTTAGTGGAAAGCCAATTGTATAGCATGGCTGCGAGTGTGAACATGCAGCTGAAAACCAGCATTGGGTTACTTGGACATTCATCAGTGGTGTAAGGAAAACCTGCATGGAGTGGAGAGTCAGTTGAATTCCACATTCGCAGTGAATGAATGGAACATTCTGTAGAGGAGATTCCAATGATTTCTGAAGCCTGTGTTGTGTGGACAGGAAAATGAAGAGCTGACCAGGCTTGAATCGATAGCCAAGTAAACAGCAGGGCTGCGAATATGAACAGGCCGCTGAAAACCAGCATTGGGTTACTTGGACATTCAACAGTGGTGTAATGAAAACCTGCGTGGAGTTGAGAGTCAGATGAATTCCAGATTCGCGGTGAATGAATGGAACATTCTGTAGTGGAGATAACAAAGATTTCTGAAGGCTGGTAGTGTGGTGGGACAATGAAGAGCTGAACAGGGTGGAGTGAATTGTCAATTAAACAGCACGGCTGCGAGTATGAACAGGCCTCTGAAAACCAGCATTGGCTTACTTGGACATTCACAAGTGGTGTAATGTTAACCAGGCGGGAGTGGAGAATCAGATAAACTCCAGACTCGCAGTGAATGAATGGAACATTCTGTAGTGGAGATTGCAATGATTTCTGAAATCTGGATTGTGGGGACACGAAAATGAAGAGCTGACCAGTGTTGAGCGGATAGCCTGTAAAAAGCCTCGGCTTCGAATGTGAACAGACCACTGAAAACCAGTATTGCATTACTTCGACTTTCAGCAGTGGTGTAACGAAAGCCTGCGTGGAGTGCAGATTCAGATGAATTCCAGATTCCCAGTGAATGAATGGAACATCCTGTAGTGGAGATTACAATGATTTCTGAAGGCTGGGTTGTGTGCACAGGAAAATGAGGAGCAAAACAGGTTGAGTGGATAGCCAATTGAACAGCACGACTGCGAACATGAACAGGCCTCTGAAAACCAGCATTGTTTTACTTGGACATTCACAAGTGGTGTAAGATAAATCTGCAGGTAGTGGAGATTCAGTTGAATTCCAGATTCGCAGTGAATGAATGGAACATTCTGTACTGGAGATTGCAATGATTTCTCAAGTCTGGATTGTTTGGACATGAAAATGAAGAGCTGACCACAGTTGTGTGGATACCCAGTAAAAAGCAGGGCTTAGAGTGTGAACAGACCGCTGAAAACCAGCATTGTGTTACTTGGACATTCATAAGTGGTGTAATGAAAGCCTACCTGGAGTGCAGATTCAGATGAATTCCAGATTGGCAGTGAATGAATGGAACATTCTGTGCTGGCGATTCCAATGATTTCTGAAGTCTGATATTGTGGAAAAGAAAATGAAAGGCTGACCAGGTTTGAGTGGATAGACAATTGAACAGCACACTGCGAGTGTGAAAAGGCGGCTGAAAACCAGCATTGGATTACTTGGTCATTCACCAGTGCGGTAATGAAAACCTGCCTGGAGCGGAGAGTCAGATGAATTGCAGAATCGCAGTGAATGAATGGAACAGTCTGTAGTGGAGAGCCCAATGATTTCTGAAGGCTGGTTTGTGTGGAGAGGAAAATGAAGAGCTGACCAATATTGAGTGGATAGCCCATTGAACAGCACTTCTGCGAGTTGAACATGCCTCTGAAAACCAGTATTGAGTTACTTGGACATTCACCAGTGGCGTAACGAAAACCTGCCAGGAGTGGAGGTTCAGATGAATTCCAGATTCGCAGTGAATGAATGGAACATTCTCTAGTGGTGATTCCAATGATTTCTGAAGGCTGGGTTTTGTGGACACGAAAATGTAGAGCTGAACAGGGTGGAGTGGATAGCCAAATGAACAGCACGTCTCTTAGTATGAACAGGCCACTGAAAACCAGCATTGGCTTACTTGGACATTCACAAGTGGTGTAACGATAACCCGCCGGGAGTTGAGAGTCAGATGAATTTAAGATTCGCAGTGAATGAACGGAACATTCTGTGGAGGAGATACCAATTATTTCTGAAGGTTGGGTTATGAGGACAGGAAAATGTAGAGCTGAATAGGGTTGGGTGGATAGCAAATTGAACAGCACGGCTGAGTGTGTTAGCAGGCGGCTTAAAACCAGCATTGTCTTCCTTGGACATTTACCAGTGGTGTCACGAAAACCTTCCAGGAGTGGAGACTCTGATGAATTCCAGATTCGCGTGATTGAATGGAACATTCTGTAGTGGTGATTGCCAACATTTAGGAATCTGGATAGTCTGGACAGGATATTGAAGAGCTGACCGATATTGAGTGGATAGCCAATGAACAGCACGGTTTCGAGTGTGAACAGACCACTAAGAAGCAGCATTGCATTACTTGGACATTCATCAGTGGTGTAACGAAAGCCTTCCTGGAATGCAGATTCAGATTATTTCCAGATTCACAGTGAATGAATGGAAATTTCTGTAGTAGAGATTCCAATGATTTCTGAACGCTGGGTTGTGTGGACAGGAAAATGAAGAGCTGACTAGGTTTGACTGGATTGCCAATTGAACAGCAAGGCTGTGAGTGTGAACAGCCGCTGAAAACCAGCATTGGATTACCTGGTCATTCACCAGTGTTGTTAGGAAAATCTGCCTGGTGTGGAGAGTCAGAGGAATTCCAGATTCGCAGGGAACGAATGGAACATTCTGAAGTGGAGATAAGAATGATTTCTGAAGGCTCGGTGTGTGGAAGGAAAATCAAGAGCTAACCAGCGTTCACTGGATAGCCAATTGAACAGCACGGCTGCGAGTGTTAACACGCAGCTGAAACCAGCCTTGGGTTGCTTGGACATTCTACCAGTGGTGAAACGAAAACCTGCTGGGAGTGGAGAACAAGATGAATTCAAGATTCGCGTGAATGAATGAAACATTCTGTAGTGTAGATTGCAATGGTTTCTGAGGTTTGTATTGTCTGAACTGGAAAAAGAAGAACTCACCAGTGTTGAGTCGCTAGACCGTGAACAGCACGGGTTCGAGTGTGAATAGACCGCTGAAAACCATCATTGCGTTACTTGAACATTCAGCAGTGGTGCAATGAAAACCTGCCGGGAGTGGAGATTCAGATGAATTCCAGATTCGCAGTGAATGAATGGAACATTCTCTAGTGGTGATTCCAATGATTTCTGAAGGCTGGGTTTTGTGGACACGAAAATGTAGAGCTGAACAGGGTGGAATGGATAGCCAAATGAACAGCACGTCTCGTAGTAAGAACAGGCCACTGAAAACCAGCTTTGGCTTAATTGGACATTCACAAGTGGTGTAACGAAAACCTGACGGGAGTTGAGAATTAGATGAATTTCAGATTTGCCGTCAATGAATGGAACATTCTGTGGAGGAGATACCAATTGTTTCTGAAGTTTGGGTTATGTGGACAGGAAAATGGAGCTGAAGAGGGTTGAGTGGATAGCAAATTGAACAGCACGGCTGAGAGTATGAGCAGGCCACTTAAAACCAGCATTGGCTTACTTGGATATTTACCAGTGGTGTCACGAAAACCTGCCGGGAGTGGAGATTCAGATGAATTCCAGATTCGCTGTGAATGAATGGAACATTCTGTAGTGGAGATAACAATGATTTCTCCAGTCTCTGTGGTGTGGACAGGAAAATGTAGAGCTGGCCAGGGTTGAGTGGATAGCCAATTGAACAGCACCACTGCGCTTGTGAAGAAAACACTTAAAACATTGGGTTACTTGGACATTCAACAGTGGTGTAACGAAAACCTGCCGGGAGTGGAGGTTCAGAGGAATTCCAGATTCGCAGTGAATGAATGGAACATTCTCTAGTGGAGATTCCAACGATTTCTGAAGGCTGGGTCGTGTGGAAGGAAAATCAAGAACTAATCAGGATTTAGTGGAAAGCCAATTGTATAGCATGGCTGCGAGTGTGAACATGCAGCTGAAAACCAGCATTGGGTTACTTGGACATTCATCAGTGGTGTAAGGAAAACCTGCATGGAGTGGAGAGTCAGTTGAATTCCACATTCGCAGTGAATGAATGGAACATTCTGTAGAGGAGATTCCAATGATTTCTGAAGCCTGTGTTGTGTGGACAGGAAAATGAAGAGCTGACCAGGCTTGAATCGATAGCCAAGTAAACAGCAGGGCTGCGAATATGAACAGGCCGCTGAAAACCAGCATTGGGTTACTTGGACATTCAACAGTGGTGTAATGAAAACCTGCGTGGAGTTGAGAGTCAGATGAATTCCAGATTCGCGGTGAATGAATGGAACATTCTGTAGTGGAGATAACAAAGATTTCTGAAGGCTGGTAGTGTGGTGGGACAATGAAGAGCTGAACAGGGTGGAGTGAATTGTCAATTAAACAGCACGGCTGCGAGTATGAACAGGCCTCTGAAAACCAGCATTGGCTTACTTGGACATTCACAAGTGGTGTAATGTTAACCAGGCGGGAGTGGAGAATCAGATAAACTCCAGACTCGCAGTGAATGAATGGAACATTCTGTAGTGGAGATTGCAATGATTTCTGAAATCTGGATTGTGGGGACACGAAAATGAAGAGCTGACCAGTGTTGAGCGGATAGCCTGTAAAAAGCCTCGGCTTCGAATGTGAACAGACCACTGAAAACCAGTATTGCATTACTTCGACTTTCAGCAGTGGTGTAACGAAAGCCTGCGTGGAGTGCAGATTCAGATGAATTCCAGATTCCCAGTGAATGAATGGAACATCCTGTAGTGGAGATTACAATGATTTCTGAAGGCTGGGTTGTGTGCACAGGAAAATGAGGAGCAAAACAGGTTGAGTGGATAGCCAATTGAACAGCACGACTGCGAACATGAACAGGCCTCTGAAAACCAGCATTGTTTTACTTGGACATTCACAAGTGGTGTAAGATAAATCTGCAGGTAGTGGAGATTCAGTTGAATTCCAGATTCGCAGTGAATGAATGGAACATTCTGTACTGGAGATTGCAATGATTTCTCAAGTCTGGATTGTTTGGACATGAAAATGAAGAGCTGACCACAGTTGTGTGGATACCCAGTAAAAAGCAGGGCTTAGAGTGTGAACAGACCGCTGAAAACCAGCATTGTGTTACTTGGACATTCATAAGTGGTGTAATGAAAGCCTACCTGGAGTGCAGATTCAGATGAATTCCAGATTGGCAGTGAATGAATGGAACATTCTGTGCTGGCGATTCCAATGATTTCTGAAGTCTGATATTGTGGAAAAGAAAATGAAAGGCTGACCAGGTTTGAGTGGATAGACAATTGAACAGCACACTGCGAGTGTGAAAAGGCGGCTGAAAACCAGCATTGGATTACTTGGTCATTCACCAGTGCGGTAATGAAAACCTGCCTGGAGCGGAGAGTCAGATGAATTGCAGAATCGCAGTGAATGAATGGAACAGTCTGTAGTGGAGAGCCCAATGATTTCTGAAGGCTGGTTTGTGTGGAGAGGAAAATGAAGAGCTGACCAATATTGAGTGGATAGCCCATTGAACAGCACTTCTGCGAGTTGAACATGCCTCTGAAAACCAGTATTGAGTTACTTGGACATTCACCAGTGGCGTAACGAAAACCTGCCAGGAGTGGAGGTTCAGATGAATTCCAGATTCGCAGTGAATGAATGGAACATTCTCTAGTGGTGATTCCAATGATTTCTGAAGGCTGGGTTTTGTGGACACGAAAATGTAGAGCTGAACAGGGTGGAGTGGATAGCCAAATGAACAGCACGTCTCTTAGTATGAACAGGCCACTGAAAACCAGCATTGGCTTACTTGGACATTCACAAGTGGTGTAACGATAACCCGCCGGGAGTTGAGAGTCAGATGAATTTAAGATTCGCAGTGAATGAACGGAACATTCTGTGGAGGAGATACCAATTATTTCTGAAGGTTGGGTTATGAGGACAGGAAAATGTAGAGCTGAATAGGGTTGGGTGGATAGCAAATTGAACAGCACGGCTGAGTGTGTTAGCAGGCGGCTTAAAACCAGCATTGTCTTCCTTGGACATTTACCAGTGGTGTCACGAAAACCTTCCAGGAGTGGAGACTCTGATGAATTCCAGATTCGCGTGATTGAATGGAACATTCTGTAGTGGTGATTGCCAACATTTAGGAATCTGGATAGTCTGGACAGGATATTGAAGAGCTGACCGATATTGAGTGGATAGCCAATGAACAGCACGGTTTCGAGTGTGAACAGACCACTAAGAAGCAGCATTGCATTACTTGGACATTCATCAGTGGTGTAACGAAAGCCTTCCTGGAATGCAGATTCAGATTATTTCCAGATTCACAGTGAATGAATGGAAATTTCTGTAGTAGAGATTCCAATGATTTCTGAACGCTGGGTTGTGTGGACAGGAAAATGAAGAGCTGACTAGGTTTGACTGGATTGCCAATTGAACAGCAAGGCTGTGAGTGTGAACAGCCGCTGAAAACCAGCATTGGATTACCTGGTCATTCACCAGTGTTGTTAGGAAAATCTGCCTGGTGTGGAGAGTCAGAGGAATTCCAGATTCGCAGGGAACGAATGGAACATTCTGAAGTGGAGATAAGAATGATTTCTGAAGGCTCGGTGTGTGGAAGGAAAATCAAGAGCTAACCAGCGTTCACTGGATAGCCAATTGAACAGCACGGCTGCGAGTGTTAACACGCAGCTGAAACCAGCCTTGGGTTGCTTGGACATTCTACCAGTGGTGAAACGAAAACCTGCTGGGAGTGGAGAACAAGATGAATTCAAGATTCGCGTGAATGAATGAAACATTCTGTAGTGTAGATTGCAATGGTTTCTGAGGTTTGTATTGTCTGAACTGGAAAAAGAAGAACTCACCAGTGTTGAGTCGCTAGACCGTGAACAGCACGGGTTCGAGTGTGAATAGACCGCTGAAAACCATCATTGCGTTACTTGAACATTCAGCAGTGGTGCAATGAAAACCTGCCGGGAGTGGAGATTCAGATGAATTCCAGATTCGCAGTGAATGAATGGAACATTCTCTAGTGGTGATTCCAATGATTTCTGAAGGCTGGGTTTTGTGGACACGAAAATGTAGAGCTGAACAGGGTGGAATGGATAGCCAAATGAACAGCACGTCTCGTAGTAAGAACAGGCCACTGAAAACCAGCTTTGGCTTAATTGGACATTCACAAGTGGTGTAACGAAAACCTGACGGGAGTTGAGAATTAGATGAATTTCAGATTTGCCGTCAATGAATGGAACATTCTGTGGAGGAGATACCAATTGTTTCTGAAGTTTGGGTTATGTGGACAGGAAAATGGAGCTGAAGAGGGTTGAGTGGATAGCAAATTGAACAGCACGGCTGAGAGTATGAGCAGGCCACTTAAAACCAGCATTGGCTTACTTGGATATTTACCAGTGGTGTCACGAAAACCTGCCGGGAGTGGAGATTCAGATGAATTCCAGATTCGCTGTGAATGAATGGAACATTCTGTAGTGGAGATAACAATGATTTCTCCAGTCTCTGTGGTGTGGACAGGAAAATGTAGAGCTGGCCAGGGTTGAGTGGATAGCCAATTGAACAGCACCACTGCGCTTGTGAAGAAAACACTTAAAACATTGGGTTACTTGGACATTCAACAGTGGTGTAACGAAAACCTGCCGGGAGTGGAGGTTCAGAGGAATTCCAGATTCGCAGTGAATGAATGGAACATTCTCTAGTGGAGATTCCAACGATTTCTGAAGGCTGGGTCGTGTGGAAGGAAAATCAAGAACTAATCAGGATTTAGTGGAAAGCCAATTGTATAGCATGGCTGCGAGTGTGAACATGCAGCTGAAAACCAGCATTGGGTTACTTGGACATTCATCAGTGGTGTAAGGAAAACCTGCATGGAGTGGAGAGTCAGTTGAATTCCACATTCGCAGTGAATGAATGGAACATTCTGTAGAGGAGATTCCAATGATTTCTGAAGCCTGTGTTGTGTGGACAGGAAAATGAAGAGCTGACCAGGCTTGAATCGATAGCCAAGTAAACAGCAGGGCTGCGAATATGAACAGGCCGCTGAAAACCAGCATTGGGTTACTTGGACATTCAACAGTGGTGTAATGAAAACCTGCGTGGAGTTGAGAGTCAGATGAATTCCAGATTCGCGGTGAATGAATGGAACATTCTGTAGTGGAGATAACAAAGATTTCTGAAGGCTGGTAGTGTGGTGGGACAATGAAGAGCTGAACAGGGTGGAGTGAATTGTCAATTAAACAGCACGGCTGCGAGTATGAACAGGCCTCTGAAAACCAGCATTGGCTTACTTGGACATTCACAAGTGGTGTAATGTTAACCAGGCGGGAGTGGAGAATCAGATAAACTCCAGACTCGCAGTGAATGAATGGAACATTCTGTAGTGGAGATTGCAATGATTTCTGAAATCTGGATTGTGGGGACACGAAAATGAAGAGCTGACCAGTGTTGAGCGGATAGCCTGTAAAAAGCCTCGGCTTCGAATGTGAACAGACCACTGAAAACCAGTATTGCATTACTTCGACTTTCAGCAGTGGTGTAACGAAAGCCTGCGTGGAGTGCAGATTCAGATGAATTCCAGATTCCCAGTGAATGAATGGAACATCCTGTAGTGGAGATTACAATGATTTCTGAAGGCTGGGTTGTGTGCACAGGAAAATGAGGAGCAAAACAGGTTGAGTGGATAGCCAATTGAACAGCACGACTGCGAACATGAACAGGCCTCTGAAAACCAGCATTGTTTTACTTGGACATTCACAAGTGGTGTAAGATAAATCTGCAGGTAGTGGAGATTCAGTTGAATTCCAGATTCGCAGTGAATGAATGGAACATTCTGTACTGGAGATTGCAATGATTTCTCAAGTCTGGATTGTTTGGACATGAAAATGAAGAGCTGACCACAGTTGTGTGGATACCCAGTAAAAAGCAGGGCTTAGAGTGTGAACAGACCGCTGAAAACCAGCATTGTGTTACTTGGACATTCATAAGTGGTGTAATGAAAGCCTACCTGGAGTGCAGATTCAGATGAATTCCAGATTGGCAGTGAATGAATGGAACATTCTGTGCTGGCGATTCCAATGATTTCTGAAGTCTGATATTGTGGAAAAGAAAATGAAAGGCTGACCAGGTTTGAGTGGATAGACAATTGAACAGCACACTGCGAGTGTGAAAAGGCGGCTGAAAACCAGCATTGGATTACTTGGTCATTCACCAGTGCGGTAATGAAAACCTGCCTGGAGCGGAGAGTCAGATGAATTGCAGAATCGCAGTGAATGAATGGAACAGTCTGTAGTGGAGAGCCCAATGATTTCTGAAGGCTGGTTTGTGTGGAGAGGAAAATGAAGAGCTGACCAATATTGAGTGGATAGCCCATTGAACAGCACTTCTGCGAGTTGAACATGCCTCTGAAAACCAGTATTGAGTTACTTGGACATTCACCAGTGGCGTAACGAAAACCTGCCAGGAGTGGAGGTTCAGATGAATTCCAGATTCGCAGTGAATGAATGGAACATTCTCTAGTGGTGATTCCAATGATTTCTGAAGGCTGGGTTTTGTGGACACGAAAATGTAGAGCTGAACAGGGTGGAGTGGATAGCCAAATGAACAGCACGTCTCTTAGTATGAACAGGCCACTGAAAACCAGCATTGGCTTACTTGGACATTCACAAGTGGTGTAACGATAACCCGCCGGGAGTTGAGAGTCAGATGAATTTAAGATTCGCAGTGAATGAACGGAACATTCTGTGGAGGAGATACCAATTATTTCTGAAGGTTGGGTTATGAGGACAGGAAAATGTAGAGCTGAATAGGGTTGGGTGGATAGCAAATTGAACAGCACGGCTGAGTGTGTTAGCAGGCGGCTTAAAACCAGCATTGTCTTCCTTGGACATTTACCAGTGGTGTCACGAAAACCTTCCAGGAGTGGAGACTCTGATGAATTCCAGATTCGCGTGATTGAATGGAACATTCTGTAGTGGTGATTGCCAACATTTAGGAATCTGGATAGTCTGGACAGGATATTGAAGAGCTGACCGATATTGAGTGGATAGCCAATGAACAGCACGGTTTCGAGTGTGAACAGACCACTAAGAAGCAGCATTGCATTACTTGGACATTCATCAGTGGTGTAACGAAAGCCTTCCTGGAATGCAGATTCAGATTATTTCCAGATTCACAGTGAATGAATGGAAATTTCTGTAGTAGAGATTCCAATGATTTCTGAACGCTGGGTTGTGTGGACAGGAAAATGAAGAGCTGACTAGGTTTGACTGGATTGCCAATTGAACAGCAAGGCTGTG